>NC_140589.1:364624169-364782236 GCF_964204655.1 Triturus cristatus | reverse complement strand
GCCCTTTTTGCAAGGTCATCCCAGAACGTTTCACCTTCCTCCTGTATTTCTTCTGACCTGTTTTTATTGGTTTTATGACTCTGGGCACTGCTGATCAGTGCTAAAGTGCATGCACTCTCTCTTGTAAACTTGGTGAGATTGGTCTACACCTGTTTGGCATATTTAATTTACCTGTAAGTCCCTTGTACAGTGGTATCCCATATACCCAGGGCCAAATACTACTAGTGGGCTTTCAGCGCTGCTTGCGCCACCCACCGAAGCCTTTCAAACCTGTCTTAGGCCTCTGCCGGTGCAAGGTCTGGGCGAACAGTTTACTGCTGCAGTGATGTGGCATGTAAAGTGGTTGCCACATCTGAAACTCCCTTTTTACTTCATATATGTCTCCCCTAAGGTAGACTCTAGCTAGCCATTTCTGAAGGGTTCTTTGATTTCTCACTGCTGTGAGGCTGCCTTCTCATAGGGTTGCATTGGGGATTCCTGATATATGCTTCAGTGATAATTTCTGATATGAGAGGAGTAGCGTGACCATGTTTGGTATGTTTGGAATCGTAATGATAAATCCTGCTTATTGGTGAAAGCAGATTTGTCATTACCATTTTAGAAATGCCACTTTTTGAAGTGGGCATTTCTGAGTGCTTATGTGTCTTTGTGCCCTGCATGGATGTGTATTCACTGTCTGGTTTTGACTGACAGGAGAGAGGGGATGGGCATTCACTCCAGACAGTCACAAAGGGGGTCGAAGTGTGTCCTGACTTTCCTGGGTGACTCAGCGCTAGACTGAATAGACCATGGCTGCATTTAGAGTAGTGGGAGGAGTTTCCCTTGCACCTGAATATGCCTGGACTGCATTTAGAGTGGGGGCAGGAAATTTACTTGCACCTGAATAGGCCTGTTCTACTTTACACAATGCTGTCCCCACCTACTGCCGGCAAGCTGGACCAGAGAGGACAGAACTGGTTTTGACAGAGCCTCTCTGCCACAAGAAAACAAAGAGGAAAGCTGTATAAATATTGGGGCCCAGACCCCAGAACTTTAGAACACTTCTGAACTCAAGAGGAAACTCTGCCATGGAGAAGAGTTGGGAAAACTGAAGGAGAAGTACTGCCCCTTTACTGTGTACTGTCTGAGGTTGGCCTGCAATGGCTATTTCTGCCAAGGAGAAGAAAAAGGCTTTGCTGTGTTCTGTGTATCCTGCTTGAAGAGATGTCCAAGGGCTTGAAGTAGATCTTGCTTCCTGTTCCCAAGTCTAAGGGACACAAAGACTTCACTACCATCTCCCCTGAACTTCCTTGATAGGAGTTCTGACCTGACAAGATGTGCCTGTTGCTGTGTTGGGCTTCTGGAGGTTGTTACTGCTGTTGAGAGCTAGAATAGAGATGCAACTAAGAGATGCACAATGCATCCGCACCCGTTTCTGACGCATCACCACTGTACTGCTGAAGAAACTGACTCCGCACCTGCCCACGGCTGGAGAAATCACTGAATGCTGAATCCTGATCACCGATTTCTATAGTCCAAGATCACCGCACTGATTCTGTCGCAGGCCCTGTCGTGCTGCTGCAAGAAACAATGCATTGTGGGACTGTGGCTGGGGAGACCAATGCAGCTCCATTGCTGCTGCTGCCTCGTCAAGAACCGATGCATCCCCGATCCCCACGCATCGCACAAGGGCACCAAGTCTACAAGAACGCTGGGGCCGCAGTAAGTAACCGATGTGTCACCTCCCCACACAGTAAGAATCCGACGCATCACCTCCCCGCACAGTAAGGAACCGAAGCATCACCTCCCCTGCCTGGCTGTAAGGAACCGACGCATCACCTCCCCTGGAGTAAGGAACTGATGCATCACCTTCTCTGCGGCTGTTTCTGTTCATGATTGTGACCCATCCAAGGTACTTTGTGTTGAATCTGTTCCATCTATAGTTTGCTATGGACAGAACTAAGAATCACATTTTGATTATTGTATGTTGGATTTGTGTCATTTTGGTCTTGTTTGGTTTACATAAAGATTACTTTTTTTTCTAAACTGGTGTGGTGTCCATCTGGAGTATGTTCACTGAATTACTGTATGTGTGCACAAATGCTTTACACACTGCCTCTGAGATAAGACTGTCTGCTTGTGCCAAGCTACCAAGGGTGTGAGAAGGGGTTATTTTAAAAGTGTATCCCCCTTACCCTGACTAGGAAGAAGAGTCCCTACTTGGACAAAGGACCAAACCATTGCCAACTAGAGACCCCTATTTCTAGCAACATGTATTAGGAAACATGGAGAAGAGGAATGTACTAAACTGTGCAACATTTTTCTTGTAAAAAGTAAGAAAACGTACATGCATAACAACAACAACCAGCAAGGAGGCATGGCCACAAACAAGAACAAATGCAAGGCCATGGCAAATGCACACAGACTGCCTACACAAAATGACCACCAGCCACATGGTCACATGCAGGCCTGTGGCAAAAGTACACTGGTTGCCTACACAGAATGGCCACCAGTCACATGGTCACATCAACAACAACAGCAACCAGCAAGTAGGCATGGCCACAACAAAGAGAAGAATTGCAGACCCATGGCAAAAACACACTGGCTGGATACACAGAATGGCTGCCAGCCACATGGTCACAAGAGGCAGGAGACCTAGAAAACAAAGAACACATGCAGGCCTATGGAAAAAGCATACTGGCTGCCTACACAAAATGACCAACAGCCACACAGTCATAATAAGAGGCAGGAGGCCTGGAAAACAAAGAACACACGCAGGCCTATGGACAGTCCACTGACTATACAAAATGCCCCCTGGCCAGTGGCCACATGGCATGCGTAACAAAGGCAAATGGTGGCTTATGGCAAACACACACACACACACTGGCCAGACAAAGGAGGCATGGTAACATAGAGAACACAGCATGAATTCAGCAATGCCAAAAATGAAAATTAACAGGGCTAAAAAATATGTTTGCAACAGCAAAGTGAACACATCCTTCAAAGGCCTATACACTGTTTGCAGGGGAAAACAATATAAAATTCCATAGGAAAAAAACATTTTGTATTTCCATCCAAATCCATCCATGACCTAAAGGATGTTTCATATTCATCAGAGACCACAGTAACAGTTGTTTCATGCACCCATGACTAGCACTGGGTCTACTGGCTGGAAGGCTAATTGGTAGACTAGGCCACACAGTGAATTAAATAAATATTGCAAATGTATTAAAAAAAACATGGAGAAAACAAATTAAACTGTGCAACATTTTTCCTTTACAAAAGAAGAAAAATGAAATGCAAACAAATGATTAGTCCGCTACTAAAACAACAGGGTGCCCACCACAATGCATTTTTAAAATCCATTAAAAGTACAAATAAATCCAGGTGCATGGCCCCAATCAAACAAACAGCACCAGTTTGTTAACTTACCTATGAAATCTCAACTATAAAGTCCTTAAATCGAATGGGATATGCAGCAGACACAAAGAGTGATCCTTCCAGCTCCAAATCCAAATCAAATGTGACGGGAGATTGACAAAGCACTGAGAGGAGCCTGCTGGACAGGAACAGGAAGTTTGAGACTTTTTTTAAAAAGGACTTGTTGCACAAAAAAACACTGAATCGTCATTTCGGGAAGATTCTGACGCTTCTCAAGGAGAGAGTCTTCCCAAGATTGCAGCCATGGTAGATCCTGCACATTTGGGATCACATATGACAGAAAACATCTGCTGGAAGTTTCCGGCATGGCTGAATAACGTGTTGGTGACCGGAAAATCTTGATAGCAAATTTTGTGGCACCCGCGAACCATTGTCCTATAGTGCTCTGTTATCCTAAGCTTAGTTTCCCACTTAACCGATATTCTATCAAGACTATGAGGTGCCTGAGGCTGAAAAAGTACATATTGAATTGATCTATAGCATCGGTACTCAAACATTTTTTCAGGGGCCACAAAGTTCTGGGATATACTCGAGGGCCACATCGAAGCTGGGTCGTCCCCAGGGGGAGGTGGAAGAGTATCTGGACAGTAACAAAACGCACCTTTTCAAAACTGGAAAATGGAAGATTTACAAACAAAACCAGGGGAATGTATTTTCCCAATTGGCTTATGTTGAAACCGAGGCAATTTTAGGCTGGACACACCTAATATGTTGAGGCGTTATATACCAACATACCCCAACAAGCCACTCTCCAAGTCATCGAGGACGCTCTGAGTAACAATGAGCTTATTTCCACTACTCCAGTACCATTCATAATGGAATGCGCTAGCCTGGCCCTTACTCAAAACTTTTTTGAGTATAACACACAACTGTACCACCAAACCCAAGGTACTTCCATGGGCAGTACATTCGCTCCGAGTCTAGCATGCATGTATATGTCAGCCTTTGAAGCTAAAGAAATTCACAATTCCCCTAATCCTTACTCGGCGAATGTACTGCTCTGGAAAAGATTCATCGATGACATTTTGATCCTTTGGAAAGGAGATTACGCTAGATGTACAGAATTTTGTACCTGGATCAACACCCTCAATCCCTATCTGAGATTCGCACACACTATCTCTGACACGGAAGTCCCCTTCCTTGATCTACGTGTCCGTCTAGAAGGAGAACAGATCACCACTAGTCTGTACCGCAAACCTACAGATAGGAACAGCCTTCTCCTTTTCAGCAACCATCACCCCAAGTCATTGAGAGAGAATTTGCCCTTTGGACAATTCTTGCGCATTAGAAGGAACTGTAGCTCACTGGCAGACTACCAGAGGGAGTCTGCTACCCTTATGAATGATCTGATCAAGCGAGAATATCCTAGACAAGTAGTCTCACGGGCACGTAAACGAGCAAGACATAACAACAGAGAGAGCCTATTGGAAACTAACATCAAATAACCTGAACAGTCCATCACTTGTGTCACTACATTTACCCCTGATTCCAACAGGATTAGGAACATCATACAAAAATATTGGGGTATTCTCAACACTGGTGACTTGGATTTAGAACCACCTAGGTTTGCATTTAAACGCACCAGTAATCTCAAGGATTTACTAATACACACTAGACCTAAGAAACAAACAATTAGATCACAAAGAATGTTGTGGGATCTACCTCCTGTCAAGGGCCACTATCCTTGTGGTTCTTGTTCTATGTGTCCTCAAACTAGGATTAGCAAAGAATTGGTATTCTCTAATGGGGCTACCCGGACCATCTGTAAACATACTAATTGCAATTCAGTTAATTGCATCTACATGATGACATGTCCGTGTGGTCTACCATACATAGGTATGACAACGCGTTCAGTCAAGACTCGCATACTGGAACACAAAAGCAATTTCAGATGCTCTAAAACACACACCAAGATGACGACCCACCATCACTTGGAACGACATGCTCCTACTTCTTTCCAATGGGTTGTTTTAGAATCCCATCCCTACATGTCAAAGCAAGCCCTTTTTAGACTTGAACAGCGCTGGGTCCTACGATTGGCTGCGGACACTACTGGTCTCAACGAAGATATTCCTTGGAGTATGCTTACTTAAATTGCCCACCTAATTTCATTCTTCTCAGCTCATTTAAGCAGCCTTTCTCCTCTTAACCCTGAGTCCTGACACTGGAACACCCCCCCCCCTTGTTAGATCAGCATCCTTGGGGAAAACACTTTGATGTCTGCCATCTTCCCCTACTTTTTCGAGTCCACTAACTTGTTTCATCTTTTTTCTACTTCAGAGATGCATTCTCTTTATTATGTGGGCTCTCTTAGGTGCGGAGGTACTTATTCCTTTCCTCCGCCCCCCTAAACAATGTTGGTTAATTTCTGACCCTTTCCTTTTATTCCGCGTCCGAGTTGATGGCCTCGCACGCCTCTCTTTCCTTTATTTGCCCATGCGACTGCGAATGTGATCCCCTTGCGTTGGTTACCATGGTAACGACGACCGCGCTCTCACTAAACTACACACAGTGAGGTTAGCGGTTCAGTTGCTTTGTTCACGCAGCTTGCCTTCCTCACCGGAAGTCCCGCCCTTTCCCCCTCGCGTCCCGCCGACGAGCATTTTTAACTTGGACACGAGTCGGGTGTCCTTAAACCATACCTCGGTGGATGGTGAGGCTTTAGGTTTGCGGAACATTCCCAATTACGGAACCGTGAGTACTTGCACTAAGCTTCCCTCATTACTAGGGCATGTTTACATTATTTAATTAGATTTTCCCGGTCTCCGTTACTTTATTGTTCCCATGTACAACGGACAAGCATCATTATGAGTACTCCTACTTATAAGCTACCATTGTGTTCCCCTGAATAGCTCTGGGACCGCGTTTGACGCGCTAAATGTTTTACTTTCAGCGTCCCAGCTTCCCTTCACGCTGGATCTCCCTTGCTATTGCATCATTAAACCTGTCGTTCTGCTTATGGGGAGACTTTTAGACACAATACAGGTTCTCCAGCCTCCATGGGGATCTAGCGGCTAACACAGTGGTTTACACAATTCCTCTGGTTGTCATCATATTATTTGTCACTCTTTTTGGTCCCAACGATGCGCCTCCATAGCTGCATATGGCTTTCTTGTCGGCAACGAGGGCTCCAATATACCCAGTGGTGCAACGTGACGCAGATTCACAATATTTCTGTTATGTTGTCCTATTGACCGTCTCGTATGTTTATCTGCTTTCTATATCCTAGGACACTATAAATTTAGTGCTCTCCCACCCTGGCCTCGATTTCATCACAGCTTATGAGGGTGAGTTTCCTTTCATTACTCCTGGTCATTGTGCTCAGCTAACTCTGGGGATGTCCAGTGTAATGATTTGAAAATTTTACTGCTGCTTGCTCAAAGTATGTCCTGCACACGTTTGCTCACAATCGATGCATGTCACGGTTACATTGACATTACCACTTGCCTACAGCAATCCTGATATCTCGTATTGTCGTTATTGTAATGCTATCTTTGATTGCAATACTTTTAATCTTTTTTCTTTTTTCGCAGGTTGTGTTATTTAACTTTTGGTACCACACATTTTTAGGGTGCTGTATGTGTGGCCACCATTGATACCTCCTAGAGGTTGTGACCACCACCAAAAAAGTGTAGGTAGCCTTATCATTTTTGGTCCTGAAGAATTGCCAATTAATAAATTACCAGGCAAGAAACATGTTGACCCTTTTTGCACATGGACTCACACACCTAAAGGTGAGATATGTGCGTTTCACTTTGGTTTTAATGAGGATGGTGACCATGCTTTATTAAAATAGCTTGAAGTGGATCACCTATCCCTGTTTTAGTTCACTCACTTCACACTTCACATGCACCTACACTAGCTAGTAGAAGTAACCCCTTACACACCTCACTCATCGGCATTGGAAATAAAGATCTCCGTTAGGAAGGCCCCATTTTGGGTGCCTGATAGGGCATGGCACCGCCGGCCCGATAAGGAGCAAGACCCGGTGATGAAGCAAGACACCCGCTTGTTGGGTGTGTGAGGGTCTTCTTTTCCAGAAGGAGTTATCTTCTCTCCTGCGTACCTTAACACCCTCACATTGTCACCTTGGTACCCTTCAGTTATATCACCACACCCTGCGTCACTCTTAGGAACTGCATACCCCTTTGTTTTCACACCTAATATAAAGCCATTTTTGCCTTAAAAAACCAGGGGGCATATGTACATGAATTGGCGATAACCATCGCTAACGGTAGTTAATGGCAGCTTTTTTATCGCCGTGTACCGCAGTCCATCACAGCCAAGCTGAATGCTGTTGGAGAGGTGAGGAGGACAGTGGATGACTGCAAGAAGCGCTGGCATAATGCTAAGCGCAAGACCAAGGCGAAACTTGCAGCCAATCTCAAAGCAACAATGCAGACTGGAGGTGGGAGTCCAGCGCCACAGGAGGAGCTGGATGCGTTGGACGAACAGGGGTCTGCTGTCATCAGCAAGGAGACGGTGGTTGGAGCTCCGGGACAGGATACTGCTGAACAAGACCAGACACATCAGCAACAGGGTGAGTGACAATCAGGGACTGGGGATGGGGGTGGATGGGCCCAATGGCACTCATGCCCAATTAAATATCTCTCAGTGCACACCCACAATGACTGCAGATCATGTTCCAGATACTCTTGTCCCTGGTGGCATAGACACATTACATTGCAAGACACATATTGGTGGGCTCACAGACTTGGAAATTTGCACAGAAAAGTAACCCAAACATAGTCCAAGATTCACATTAGACCACAAAATAAGGCCAACATGAAAAAGCAAAGGGGCACATTTTCTGGAGATGAGGCATGGTGTCAAAATAGCCCCCTTGCCTCAACACCACGCATATGCATGTGCCCATGTGTCTGAGTCGTGTGCAAGAATGTGCATGTGCATCAAGGGGGACCTTACTACACATACACAATCTTGCACACAACTGAGACAAACAGGCACAATGGCGCATGTGTGCTGACATTGGTGGTGGCATGCCTACTTATGCACATGATCAGTCACATTCACAGTGCATCCTCATTTTGGCGTCAGAGAGATGCGGCCTTGTGCAGATGAATTGTATATGCGTGGTGTTGAGCCTAGGGGCCATTTTGACATCCTGCCGCATCTTCAGTCAATGTGCCCCCTTGCTTGTTCATCAGATGCAGTTCTGTCTACACCAAATGAGAAAGCATCTAGTTAGTCTGCGTACCATAAACACATGCGTTGTCACAACAAAGTGATCATGTAGCCATCTGTCTAAAAGGTGCATAACCCACAATGCACACATTCAGGATAATTGAGTCCAAATGTGATGTCATACTATGAGTAGGGGGATATGCCTACAACACTACAGTGCATGGACTATGCATATCGGGAATGTGTCACCCAAATATGTACTACATGACTTGTCTGTGTGCCATAGTCACAGAACTACAATGTCCCTGTAAAGTATGACGACATCCTAAGTATGACAACAAGCAAGAATAGCAAAGTAGCATCAAATAATGACAAGTAGCTAAATGGCACCATCACCCCTTAGGTCAAAATGCACTTCTCCACTCACAAGTATACACATGTGCCATACAGAAAACAGCATTCCACATCAGTCCTAGTATGAGTTGCCCATTACACCATGAGGTGCATGTAAACATGTCTATTTGGTAAGTCTAATGTGTCAGTGAACAAATATGCAGTCATGTCTGTTATCATCCACACGCAAACCCCGGCATTCAATAGTCAAAACCAGGACAGCATGTATTATCCATGTGACCGTCTGCGTGGCAAATACAAAAACACACATCAGCCTGCCATTTGCATCTGATGGGAGGGGGGTGATAGGGCTGGAGCACCACTAATACGCCTTTGGAAATCCACATCCATCAAATCTAGGCCCACTTACACACCACACGTGGGGCCAACGTTGATGGTAATGGGTGTTGTCACTGTCTGTTCAGCCTGCAACAACAATAGAAACTCACGCTGCACCATACTCACAATGGGTAAGCCAACAGGAGGGCAGTAAGCAATGCATGCAAGGAAAAACATGACTAACGACATGCACACAAGTGAAATCACAAGAGCCAACGGTACATGGATGTACATGTGTACTGATTTGCACAGCACACATAGAAACAGCAATTAGCCCATCATTGCCAATCTGCCTAAAGGGGTCCCTCCTCACACATAACCATTCTCGCACCAAACCCATGCACATGTGCACCACCCATAAAAGCTGACTGTCTGTGAGCCACACTGACAAGGCAAATGACAGTGCATGATGAATTGCATGCCTGCACCCTAAACATTTTGACATGTGCAGTCCACGGTCACTGAAGTGAGTGTGGAGTTAATCCTTAAAGGATCAAGTCAGACTCTGACACTTCCTTGTGTACATACAACCCCTGCTGCCAAATAAGGCATAAGTGTCCCAACTCTGCCCAAGACCCATATTTACTCTAGCTTGCAACATCTCATCATTGTAAATGCACATAAGTGAAAGGCTCACTGGATGAAAGGGATAAGGGGCAGTAAAACCAAAGCTGCAGGGGTGACTCTCCCACAATTCAGTGCACAGACACATAAATCTGAGCTAATCAACATTTACTACAATATGGTACAAACTGCATCACTTTCACTACTGAACAGAGGACACAACTGGTGCTGCTTGTCTATAGAAATTGGCCATTCTCATTTGGCATAGCTGTAAACCGTGAGATGATAATGTACAACTACAACGTCACGTCCGTGATGTACAAATAATCACTATCCGGCATCTAATAGGCATCTCCTCCTAAATAGTCAGAATGGACATTGTCATGCAGGCTGCTTGAAAACTCATCCAATGCATGATCATACTTGAAACACACATTTAACTGCATCTCCCCTTTACATTGCAGAGGGAGAAACATCACCTCCTGTACAGCAGCCTGGCCCACTCTTCACCGATGAAGATGAGGAATTCGCCACCATCAGCCAGGACACCCTCCAACAGCTGCTAGACTCATTTCGCACAACATCCCCGGAAGCAGGGCCACCCAGCTGCTTCATGTAAACTCTACCCCCTGCACAAACCACCCACCAGCAAGCATCTACCACCACAGCTGTCTCCCAGGACCTTGAGGACCCACTTCTGGCATTTCAACACCGTGCAGTAGAGGTCCAACAGGAGATGGCTGATCAGGTGCGGGAGGGATTTGACAGCCTGGCGGCCAAACTCGATTACCCTACGTGGATGTCTGAGTCCCAATTGGGAGGACCTACAGAACATCAAAGACACCCACAGTCCGCTCCATGCTCCCCGACATTCCATGGCTGACATCTCTAGAGTCATGACTCAGAGACAAGATCAACTGGCCAGTCAGAGTGACTCTAGCGATGTCAGCCAGGAGTTGGCCCGCATGCAAATGATAATGGAGAACATGGAGTGGATGCAAGCAGAACAAACGGCTGCCACGGCTGCACACCAATGAGACGCAGCTGGAATCTTCCATGCCCTGCAGCTGATGATCACTGCATTGCTGCATCAGGTTTGGCACAGATAAATGCTACTGCTGCTTCTACATCCACATCTCCGCCCCCTGACGTGTCAGGGCCTGACAGTGCTGCAGCTAATCTACCACCACGCACATGTGCGGCACATGACACATCAGAGGATGAAGATGTGGATAAATCTGCATTATTGCAAAGAAAAAAGCGGTAGCATCCATTTGTGTCAAATGGACTGCTTTGCCTTGGATCAGTGCTTAGCATCATGCCCCGGAACATCAGCTTCCACTTTCCCCAGATCCACTCTTCGATACTCACCTTGGACCTCAGTATGGACTGCCTTGATTTGTGTTGTTACCAATGACACTGCAATCAGCCTGCTGACTGAACTCAACCTCTTCCTCTGGACATGTCACCCCTAACGCAAATATATAGAGATTCTGCCTCTTAACCGACCTATCGTTCTTTTTTTCGGATGAGTACTCTCAAAAAAAATTTTTAAATTAGCACCACATCAGTGTTTCCCATAAATACAATGTCTACACACACATGTTACTTTTTTTCTTTTGTTTTTTTTTTTAGCAAAAAACAGATTTTTTTGTTATATCAAAAATATATATTTATATCTCATTTCAATGTTTTCTTTTTTGGAGTTTACAAATATTCTGGAAACAAATAAGTACAAATAAACAATGATGTAAACATCAAATACATTGGTGTCAGATCACAATATTTGAACAAATAAATTTGCCCCTCGACAGACAACATAAAAATCTATATTCTCATCTTGCATACTGTGCTTGCATACCAACAAACATACCATACAAAAAAAGGATCTACAGAAGAAAATTTATAAAAAGACACCACTGTATGGGTCAACAACAATGTAGTTTTTGAACAATTTATCAAAGTTTGCTATGATGGTTTTGACAGCAAATTACATTTCTTCTCGTATTTAATTTGAGTTGATCCACATAGAATTTTGTTTGTGTCCAGTTGTGAAGTGGCTGGTCTACGTACGTTTCGGTGAGAGTGTTATTAAAATCCCCTTCCTCAGGACCATTAAGAGACAAAGTTTTCTTGTGCAAGAAAAAAGGGGCTTTGTTCTGTTTGGAAGTAAACCATAATATGTTTTCAGGTTTTTAACGTATTCCTCTAGGGCAGCTGTAAATAGGAATAGGTATATTGTATATAGATTCCTGAAAGGGGAGGGTTTTCCGTATCAAGGGTATCTAGTACCAATAAAATTCAGCCTTAAATGGGATATTTCAGCACCGGGTTTCTGATCTCTTCCTAGGTAAGAATGTACCTTCGAAAACGATATGGAAGATAAAATAGCATTGTCCTTTTTCTAAGGAATCTATGGTTTGCGCGGTGTGGTAAATTCATTCACCACAGTTCATTTGAGAGTCTGTAATTTTTATTTAGTTCATCACTTGTACGGAAGAGCGTTGCCTTCTCTCATAGCCATCCGAATGGACCTTAAAGTAACTGGGGAACACCTTTTCTCATATACATGTCACCCCTAACGTACTCTGTCAGGCCCTCCACTGTGCATCTCTGGAATGTGGGGATTGTTTGAGCCAAGTACTGGCCCAGTCTCCAACAGAGACAATGCACATTTAAATTAAAATATTTAAGTTACACAGGTGTGTTGTCTATGACCATTCAAGTATAGAAGTCTTTAAAAATGTTGGGCCAGTGAATCCATCAAAACGTACACTAGGGACATATGAGAAATGTCCATGTTTAACTGTGTCCCAGATAGGCAGTGAGATGACCGGGTATGTGTGAACTAGTCATGCCCTCATTGCTCAAATCCAACATTCGAGCAAGATCCCAACTTAGCCCTACGTACATGATGGAAATAGGCATGTGTGCAAATATGTCCAAGTCAGTTGCATGCCACAAGTAGTATCTCCCTTTACCATTGCTACAAAGTCTCACTTGTCAGACCTACTCACACTCTAAGGGGTGGTTAAACCTTGTTGTGATGGGGCTTCTTGCATGTCATATTCCAAGATGGAGCAAATCACATTCACATAGATGAAGAATCATTAGGGCACATGTCTACCAGCCGATATTGGAACCACAATGTCTGCTTCAGTGAAGTGGTGTTGGCAATAGGGACTTATACCAAATTGCACATCCTCAGTCAGCCCCTTCCTGTGGCCTAACAATGCCTTATAAATAAGGAACCCACTCATGCTGTGGCAATGTGTCTAGGGATGTGTAGTGCACTCACCATTTCAAGGTTGGCATCACTATGAACCAATTGCAAAAGTAGCAGCTGGGAGAAGTGGCTGTGACACTAGCACTGCAAAAACCAAAGGAAATGATGGACGGAGTGTTGAACATTGCAAGCACTCACCCCCAGTCAACTGATCTGGGTTTAATCCATCACCGTTCTTTAGCCCACTCTTCCACCCCAGTTCAGACATGGCCATATGTAAATCAGTCTGACCCTGTGCCTCATGGGAACAGTCCATCCCGAACTGCCAAGCAGTGTCTTCCCTGGACCGGAAACAAGCTTCCTAGGACCGGTTTCTGGCATTTCAGCCGTCTTCAGCCAGGCTTGCTTGAATCCAGTGGCAAAGTGAGCAAGGGACTCACGTCTGAGCATACCCTGCCAACTTATGGTGAACAAAGCAAAAACCAAAGGAAATGATGGACGGAGTGTTGAACATTGCAAGCACTCACCCCCAGTCTACTGATCTGGGTTTAATCCATCACCGTTCTTTAGCCCACTCTGCCACCCCAGTTCAGACTTGGCCATATGCAAATCAGTCTGACCCTGTGCCTCATGGGAACAGTCCAGCCCGAACTGCCAAGCCATGTCTTCTCTGGACCGGAAACAAGCTTCCTAGGACCGGTTTCTGGCATTTCAGCCGTCTTCAGCCAGGCTTGCTTGAATCCAGTGATACTAGCACTACAGGGAGCAATGCTTCATTGCCCCTCCTGTGTGCAGCAGAACTGTGGGCCTGATTCACAAAAGTGATCTGAGACAAAATCCTAACTTTACGACTTTCGGTATTCACAAAAGACATTTAGGAGTAGTAAAGTTAGGATTCCTAACTTTACTACTCCTAAATGTCTTTTGTGAATACCAAAAGTCGTAAAGTTAGGATTTGGTCTCAGATCACTTTTGTGAATGGGGCCCATTGTTCTGCCATATGCCGTGCACATTTACTGAAAAAATGACAGCATTCTGCATGGGCAGGACGTTGAGCCTCCATGCACAGGAACATCCAATTCAAATGATGCTAACACACTTGCACTACGCAGCAAGTGTGCTGATGTCTGTGCATGGTAGATGGACTCTGCACCAGGCTCGTGTGATATGCAGGGGGTGGACGGAATCTGTGGTACCCGGCGCATACATCCATCTTCATGATGGATATGAGTTGCAATCACAATACCTGCTCAAGCCCATGTCCCTAAATTGTGTTGTAAATGGGCAACAATGTGCTGTCCAACTCTGTGAGTCACACTTAAGATGTTAACCTTCACAAAAGAGTGTCCCTAGACTAGACCGTAACTCCTACTTGCCACCTTGTTATCCATGCAAGTTTACTGTGCTCATAACTAAAGTATCCTGACACTATCTGTCCAGCTAAGTAACATGTCATGACCACACGTACACATTCAAATGATTGTCCTGTGCTAGAATAAGTTGCATACAAGGTAAAAAGCAACACTCCACCCCTGACATAAGTGCAACCAAAATTCTAAAGTAGTAACCATTTATTATGAAAGTACAAAATAAACTACCTTAAACTAACACTAATCACTACTATAGCTAACCTAACCTAAACTAACTGGAACAAAGTGAATGATAACCCAAACTATCTACCATAACTAATCCTAAACACACAACAACATATCTAAGACATAAGTCCCCCTCCCACCCTTAAAGCACATCATGAGACTGGACAAAGACATCTAGGCTATATATTAACTAACTACACAGGTATCCTAAACAAATATATATTTTCTGGGGTTTTATCTTTTATATAACAACAAGGACATCAACCTCCCACCGAAAGGAAAAGGAAACATATCCCCAAATACTATAGAAGAACAAATATCTAAAACTAGCTTAAAATGTAACACTAACTATACCTACACAACAACTACACCACCTAACACTTTAAATACTTACCTAACACTAAATAAGAACAATAAATAACATTGGGGGAAGGGAGAAGAGGGGGATGGGGCTCACAATGTCTGGTCAACATGGGAGACCCAGGGCTGCCTTTAGGTCCTGCAGGTGCCTGGTATGCTGTGCCATTTACCGACAAATTTCTGCCAGCAAAACATTGTTGTCCAGAATTATGCGCCAGTCCCGCATGGTGAACGGCACCACCTGATCTGCTGGTGCAAGTGGCATTGTCCCTTGTGTGTGTGGTGTTGAAGGGGGATGTGTTATTGCCTGTCCACACTGTTATGTTGTTATGTTAAGTCCTTTTATAGCACACAATAGCTACTCCAAAGAGTGTCCCAGCGCAAAACCAAGAGGAGAGTCAACAAAAGCCGGTGATTACGGGAACAGATGAGTTTTTAGTAGTTTCTTGAAAAGAAGCGGGTCTTGAGTATTGCGCAGAAAAAATGGAAGAGCATTCCAAGCCTGAGAGGCTTTAACAGCGAGAGAGCCGCCCCCCAATTTAGACCGGGAGAAACGTAGCCAACAGAAGAGCTGAAGAGCGCAGTACTCTAGACGGGACATAAAAGGAAAACCGTCTCTGCAGATAGATGGGACCCAGATCGTAAAGGGCCCTGTGTGCAATTACCCAAGCTTTAAATTTGACCCTCTCCACCATGGGCAACCAATGCAGGGCACGAAGATGAACACGCACACTGCTTCTTCTGGCGATTCCAAGAAGCAGCCTCGCGGCCGCATTCTCGATCACCTGCAGTTTAATAGAAACAAGAAAATTGCAAACAAACAGTAATTTACTTTGGAAATCGGTTATTCCAAAAAACTATAACAATATTTCTTTCTTAAGACAGGAAAGAAGCATTGAATACCGAGAGAAAACCTCTATCTATGGTCTTGAGGAAGATAGTGGCATAAAATAAAGCCTATCGAAACGCGTCGACGCTTATGAAACACACAATCCACAGAAACGGATACACACTTATAGGGATAAAGAGCCCAAAACATCCCATAAGTGGTTGAAGTCCAGTAGTGTTTTTTGGATGTGTTAATATATGACAGAGTGTAATGTCTTTTGTATGGTGTGTTTTCTCAGTTATGCGGGTTCATAACGAGGCATTTTTAATGTAACAATTTGTTCTGTTTACATTTTGATTATTTGCAGTATCAAATGATATCTTAGCTTTTTTGTATTTGTTCATGTTCAAATTGAATATATTTTTGGGATTAAATCTTCTGCTTAGATCTATGTTAAGTAGGGACTAGAATAGATTGTGTTTTTAATGGTGATGCATAACATGCTTTATAAATAATAAATGGTAACTACTTTTATAAAAACGTGAGAGTGTGAATATTACATTTTTGAATTACTTAAGTTTGTATATACAGTCAAGGGACTGCTAGTAGACACTTGTAAAAAGTATCCTACTTTCTTACAATTGTGTAGTACAACCAGTTGGTTGGAGAGGGCCTAGCGCATACCTAGGTTTTTCAATTGGTAGCAACAAGACAATTTGTATCCAGCATGGATAAATTAAAAACCTTTGGATTCTCTGAGGATCAATTTAACAGGCTCATCAGCCTTAATCCTCGTACCGGCAATACCAATGCCTTGAAAAATATGAGTCAGGATCAATTGATTAAAATTCTTAATTTAAAAAAGAAATTGATCCGCACGGAACTACATGCGGAATTTCTAATAGAATATCTGAAGGCGGGTGTGATTCCGATTGGCTTACAAGTAAGAAATGAGCCCGGACTCTTTATTGAGAATCCGAAATTCATAGAGACATGGACGCATATAGCGAATCATTGTAGCCGTGATTGGCTTATTCTCATTATAGAGACAGCCCAAGAACTATTAGAAATAGAAAAAAAATTAATTGAAGACTCAGAGACCCAATTCAGACAAAATACAATTAGAAGAATTGGAAAGTGAAGCCAACAGCTACAGAGAGTATCTAACCAATAAAAAGACGAAAAATTAAGAAAAGATGTAGAGAGATATAATGAAGAAACAGTGTATCCCTATTTAGGTAAAGAATATTATAAACAGAGACAAGATCAGAGATGGGAACGACCTCAACAAATTAGACCTGTATATTCTAGAGGGGGAAACAAACGGGTAACATTCTCGGAAACATCAGGTTCCAGTAGCGAGGAAGAACGAGAGGTTGAGCATAACAACAGAACTACACCAACATTTGAGAGGGAACCTTTTTTAGGCAGGCGCCAAAATCGGGGACAGAGGGGGTTCAGAAACTTCAACCGACAAGAACCCTCGAGACACCATCAACCTCAAAATGCAGGACAGGAATATCTGACAACCAGAAACAGACAATATTGGAGGTAGAGAAATTGCCCATCATAAATCTGTCTAAAAAGATATTAACGAAAGATGAAATAGAGATTTTACAAAAAGGGTTTAGCTTCGCACCAATAGCCCCCCATAACACTTATGAACTTGAAAGTGATTTAAAGTTGTTTTTCAGAAAGATAAGGCTAAATAGGTTCTTTGAAGATAAACAATATGTACAACCACCTAATGTCTCAGGCTTCAAACCCAAATCCACATTTACCCCGAACCTGGGACAGGTAGACAAAAATGTGGAAATTTTTGAACGGGTTGTGGAAATGGAGATCAAAAGCATGAGTAACAACATGCTGAAACATAACAACAACAATTTGACAAAAAATCAGAAAACAGCATTAAGATCATTACAGGAGTGTGATGACATTATAATCAAACCCGCCGATAAAGGCGGGGGAGTTGTTATTTTCGACTCTATTGACTATGAGAGTAGAATGAGGGATCTTCTGGATGTGAGGGAACATTATCGACCAATTCACCTCACAGCTATAGATAAACTCAAGAAGGAAGTGGCTGCCCTCTTAAAACAGGGATGTGATGAAGGGTGGATTTATGTAAACGAATATAAATATCTACTAAATATGCACCCAATAACACCAGCTATATACGGTCTACCCAAAATTCACAAAAATATCAATAATCCCCCGATGAGGCCTATAGTTAGTAGTATAGGCTCAATATTAGAACCATTGAGTAGATACGCTGACCACTTTCTGAAACCCATAGTACAAAAACAAAGATCCTATATTAAAGACACAGCCCATGCTATCTCTATATTCGAAGGGCAGAGCTTCAATGGGGTGACCCAAATTCTGGTCACCCTAGACATTGAAGCATTATATACAAATATCCCCCAGAATGATACTATTAGGGTAATCTCAGATATATTGGAAGAAGAAGACCTAGAAGGGGCCAATAAACACTTCATTATGTCGTGTATTGAAATGGTTATAAAAAATAATATTTTTCTGTTTAAGGAAGATACATATATCCAGGTCAAAGGGACCAGCATGGGGGCTACCTGTGCTCCCAGCTTGGCATGCCTCTATGTGGGCAACTTTGAGGAGAAACACATATTCAATGAAATGGCCCCTTATTATGATAATATTAAATGGTGGCACCGTTTCATAGATGATATTATTTTCATCTGGAATGGTGCCACCCAGGATTTAGAATCCTTTTTGGAATGGATTAATTTGGGTGATTCAAACCTTAAATTCACAGCGCATTTCAGTAACTCTCATGTCGAGTTTTTAGATATCAAAATTAAGAACGTGGCCAATGTCTTACAGATGGAGCTTTTTACCAAACCAACCGACAAAAACACATTACTAGCGTATGACAGTAACCACCCGAAATCTCAGAAAGACAATATTCCCTTCGGGGAATTTCTGAGATTGCGACGAAATTGCACTACACTGGATGATTTTTATTATCATGCAGATGTTTTAACCAATAAGCTGAAAGCTAGAGGATATCCAAAAAAATAACAAAACATTCATTGAAAAGAGCTAGATTTTACAATAGAGAAAGCCTATTGGAGACTAACAAAAAGAGAAAGGACAATGCAATCAATAGAATTGTGTTTGTTTCACAATATTCCAATATGAGCAACAAAATAAAAAATATAATGAACAGAAATTGGAAAATTTTAAACCACGAAGCCAACAAGACATTGGAAAAACCTTTGTTTTCATTTAGACGTAACAAGACTATTCGTAATTCCTTAGTAAAGACCTACAAACAGACAAATAATATCCAAAACAATCTGACAGGAGAGATAGTAAAGGGCAACTACAAATGCGGGACCTGTTCGATCTGCCCACAGTGCATTGAAACAAAAAATATAATGCATAATAACAAACAGATATGGGCTAAATCTTTAAATAACTGCCGCAGCAAAAATGTTATCTATCTCCTCATATGTCCCTGCGGCTTAGGATACGTAGGGGAGACAGGTAGAGAACTTCGCACCCGCCTGGTGGAACAAAAATCAGCAATCAGGAATAAGAAACAAAATACTCCGCTAACGGACCATTATGAACAAATGAAACATGAATGTAACGATTTCAAATGGTTCATACTAGAGAAGATCAGAATAGATAGGAGAGGAGGAGACTTAAATACTAGAAGAAAACAACGAGAACAGTGGTTCATGTGCTACCTTAACACAGTGGATAGGGGCCTCAACTCAAAAGAAGATTGGATGAGTATCATTACCAGATAGTGGTATGACGACCATCAGATCATATTAAGGTACATGTTGGAAAGCTTAGCAGGCTCCCTAATAACATATCCCTTAATATATGAGCAATGTAGAGCGATGATAAAGGAGCCATATTATTCAACTTAGGAATGCGATGTAAAAAGTGGCCATATTATGGATAAGTTACAAGGAATATGAGAGTGCACCTTAAATAACTGTATAAAAAGATCAATTGAAACAATTATTTGAAGGTGCATTATAGAAACACAGTGTACTGTAGAATTATGCGTGAACAAAATGTCAGGGTACGAAGAAATAAAGTTACACACGGATAAAAAAAGAATATACAAACGTGTAACCAATAGCACGAGATTATGAAAGACAACCAATAGTACTGCAGCTTGCACAAGGGATTCCAAAAGAAGCAGCAATATGTTAGGAATAATGATCCAGCATTGGCCAAAACGATCAATTATAACAACTATTTGAAGGTGCATTATAAAGCACAGTTGACTGTAGAATAATGCGTGAATAAAATGTCAGGGTACCAAGGAATAAAGTTACACACGGACTAAAAAAGAACATACAAACTTGTAACCAATAGCAGGTGATTACCAAAGAGAACCAATAGCACTGCAGTTTACACAAGGGATTCCAAGAGAAGTAGCAAGATGTTAGGAACTACGATCCAGCACTGGCCGAAACGAGTCACATGGTAGAACGGTCCAGAAATAAAGAAAGGCCGACAGGTAGAACAGCGTAAGCAGGACCAAAGACGTTTCCCCGCATTCATGAAACAATCGGCGTGCTCGAGGTAAGATTAAGGGTTGAAAGACAACGGGCCGGAATATATTCCGTCCCTTAGATAGATGGGGTAATGGAAAAATAGAAGGAACGCGGGTTCCGGGAGAGATACAATAATCTTTTCCAACCCCTTTACTTTAGGCTATAGGGTGCCAACAATACGAAGGATAATTTATCCATAACGGTCTCGTCTATAAGCCTTCCGCTGATGTAGCTGATGACAGTCTATATTTAATAAGGACAATGCGGGAGAACAACAGTGCATAATAAGAAAGGTAGGAACGTATTTGTTTTTTTCCTAGTTGTTAATCCACCGAGCACAATATTTGTATAAACTCCTACCGGACCAAAGATGTAGTATAAAAATGGTCATGAAAGCAAGGAGGGTGGTACAGAAACCCAAGGGAGGTTTCATATAATTAGAAAAGTTTCTCTTCAATCCTTATTTTCAGGACACGGGGTGTAAGGTACACGAAGGACTTTACACAGGCTTGATCCCCAAAAGCATCCGAGTCGTACAGACGAACAGAGATTGAATCATAAGAACAATGTCGGCATAATAACGACATTAACAACGTAAGTAGACAGTTATTTCCTTTGTCCCAATTTTTACAACTGACAAACGACAATTGGGATATAACCACAGGCAATCTTTACAGATTAGCAACAAGGCAAAATAGGACTCACAATGTTCCTACTACATGAAAATAAGTAGCGTTTAATAAAATACGGATGAAAGGGTGATGTTTCCCAATACATGAGACTTTTTTTTTTTAAATAACAATGGAAACACTAAAAGAGGAAGGAAAAAAAGAAAAAAAGAAGGGTGATATATATGTGGATAATTAGGCCCTATAACAAGTGGAAACATTTTCTTTAAAAAAACATCTGGTGAGACTAAGATGGTTTAGACAATACGTAATCTAGGAGTACAATTACTAAGATCCTAGTTAATGAGGAAGGGTAAATAGAAACAAGAAAATTGCAAACAAACAGTAATTTACATTGGAAATCGGTTATTCCAAAAAACTATAACAATATTTCTTTCTTAAGACAGGAAAGAAGCATTGAATACCGAGAGAAAACCTCTATTTATGGTCTTGAGGAAGATAGTGGCATAAAATAAAGCCTATCGAAACACACAATCCACAGAAACGGATACACACTTATAGGGATAAAGAGCCCAAAACATCCCATAAGTGGTTGAAGTCCATTAGTGTTTTTTGGATGTGTTAATATATGACAGAGTGTAATGTCTTTTGTATGGTGTGTTTTCTCAGTTATGCGGGTTCATAACGAGGCGTTTTTAATGTAACAATTTGTTCTGTTTACATTTTGATTATTTGCAGTATCAAATGATATCTTAGCTTTTTTGTATTTGTTCATGTTCAAATTGAATATATTTTTGGGATTAAATCTTCTGCTTAGATCTATGTTAAGTAGGGACTAGAATAGATTGTGTTTTTAATGGTGATGCATAACATGCTTTATAAATAATAAATGGCAACTATTTTTATAAAAAGAGAGTGTGAATATTACATTTTTGAATTACTTAAGTTTGTATATACAGTCAAGGGACTGCTAGTAGACACTTGTAAAAAGTATCCTATTCCCTTGATCTTACAAGGGATCTCTCTCTACTTTCTTACAATCACCTGCAGTTTATTCATGGAGTAGCCAGGGATGCCAACATACAGGGCATTAGCATAGTCCAAGCGGGACAAAACTAACGCCCGAATAACCGTTTCATTGGCAGACCTTGGGAGGAGAGGGAGAAAACTCCTAAGTGTCTTAAGAAGACCAAAACAGCAACCTGAGATCTTATTCACCTGGACAGAGAATGAGAGATTGTCCTCAAACCAGACTCCTAGATTTTTTGCAGATTTCCCATTAGATGAAGGAGGGGGAAAACCAGGAGGCCAGATCCTACTTCTAAAGTCCAAGGGAAAGTTGCCGTAAAGAAGGATCTCAGATTTGTCTTCGTTACACTTGAGTTGAGCTCTGGCAAGCCACCCAAATACCGAAGACAAGCACTTCTGCACAGGCAGTACTGATTCTTCACCCTTGCCCCATGTAAAAAGGAGCTGGGTGTCATCCGCGTATGCTATCACCTTAGCCCCCAACTCCTCGGCCAAAAAGACCAAAGGAGCAACATAGATGTTAAAAAGAAGGGGGCTAAGGGAAGACCCCTGAGGAACACTTGTAGTGACCTCCTGCAAAGACGAGGCCGCTGGTGGGAACCAAACCTGTTGAACCCGCCCCTCCAAGAAGGACCTCAGCCAGGCCAAGGCCAACCCAGAGACCCCAATCTCCATGAGGCGGGTAAGCAGCATGGAGTGCAGCACCGTGTCGAACGCCGCCGACAGATCAAGCATAACCAGAGCTCCTCTACCATCGGCGTCTAAGCAATCCCGAATAGCTTAAGAGATCTCAACCAGCGCTGTCTCCGTGCTGTAGGAAGCCCGAAACCCAGACTGCGCTGGATGCAAAGCATCAGATTTTTCCACAAACTCAGTGAATTGTCTGGTAACCACCTTCTCACAGACTTTGGCTAAGCTGGGAAGAAGAGAAATTGGGTGATAATTCCCGGGAATCAAGGGGTCGACAGTAGGCTTCTTCAACAAAGGAAGAATTTTGGCCTGTTTCCACTCCAACGGAACCCGAGACTCAGCAAGGGAGGCATTAATAATAGCGTTAACATTGGGGTTAATGGTCTCCGCTACTGCTGCCAACAATCGCGCCGTGCAGGGATTGGAGGGAGAACCGGACTTCAAGCCCTTGAAGATTTTCAGAGAACTGACAAGATCCACTGGGGCAAAAACTGACAATACGTGTTTTAAGGCACCCTGTGGTAGCACAGTCAGCCCTTCACCCACAGGAGAATCCGCACACGGAGTGAAGTCTTCTGAATCAGACGGATTTTATCCAGGAAAAAACTAGATAGAGTATTGCACCAGCCAGCCGTGGCCGGACGAATACAAGTTTGAGCAACAGGAGACGTAAAACTCTGAACTATATGAGTATACACTGGGAGCCACGCCTTTTGCCAGAGGGGCCAGGGAGTCATTACCTTGGGCACCAACTTCCAAATACAAGCTGCCCGGTCTTCTTGGTACCTCAGTGCCATGTTGCGATATCCCTTTGGAACCTTGCGGATATGGAGGTACGGGTGCTTCCTCACCTGGAAGGCGTAGGACTCCTCCGGCGAAATGTTGTCTGTCAAATGAGAGCAATGACAAAATGTGAATCCTGGTGACTATGTCAATGTTCTCCATTTAACTCAGAAACACAAGGTCAGTGAAACATGGGAACCTACACTGTAATGTAACATTGTGAAGTTAGAAAGTGACCTGGACAATGAAATGTTGAATCCAGGATCAGTAACAACATGCTGGGGAGACTGACATGACAGTGCATGGGATGTGGCATGTATTGTCACAACCCAATGAGACGGTCAGTGTCAAATGATGGTGCTGTGACATACCCTGACTGAGGGTGACATGTACAAGGAATTGGAGGAGGGAGGCATTAGCCCTCCGGGTGTAGCGCCTCACTCATCCTCTGTAACACAGTGCTGCATCATATGCACAATAATCAGGTGCAGCCCTGCGTGTTCCTCAGCGATGGCATGAAGTTCATCAACTCAGCGCCAACACAGGCCCCCTTGCACAAGAGTGCAAGGGTGTCTGTGTGCAATGGAGGCTTGTTTATGTGTAGGAAGGTTACCCTTCCCTCACATGAGCAATCCTGGAACAGCCCTACTTACACATACATTTGTGCTGCATCAAGCAGCATACGTGGAAACACGTTAGGTGGCTGAACACTGATTTGTACATGAGGTGCAGGCCCTCTCTCCACCACAACTTCACAATAGGTGATGTGTTGCTGGTAAGAGGGGGAAAAGTAGTTTACTCAAATTTTATAAATCTGCATATCTTTGATCCGCAAATCTTACTCCGCGGACAATTTTACAACGCAGGGCTTTACAACATAAACTGTTACAATGCATTTCCCAAAGTAACGGCCCCCTGGAGTCATAATGGTAACTGTGTTATAATGGGGAAAGCGTTTTAATGAATAGCATTGTAGAGGCCTGCTTTGTAAAATATATTGTGCAGAAATAAATGCAGAGCAAAAGCATGCGGGGTAAATGCATGCAGAGCAATGTCACAAATTTGGCGAGAGGGGTTTGTACATTTGCCCCCGAGTCTACCAGGGGAATGACCCCAAGGAGACAGCTTGGCAACACCATTGCCGTGGCAAAAGATACCAATGCGATACATAGGGCCATCTTTGCTAGGTGTTTGGGGAACGTGCTATTGATATTCTTGACTTAAAGCTACGCCCTGCTACTTCTATGAATCTGGTATGCAGCATACCTACAATAAGACTGTCCAGACCTGTGTCTGACCACGCACAGCCTGAAAACCACTACCTCCTTGTGCATAGTCGGGCCCACTTGCACAGTCATCTCAGTCAAGGATGTACATGCATTCCATGTCTGGCGAAACTCGTCAGCAACACCACTCACATGTCTCCTCTACTATCTGTACGCTCTGTAATCCACATGCATGTGCTGTAGTGACAGAACCCATAGATATCACTTGCATGGGTATCACTGACTGGGGATGAGCAAAGTTACATCTGGAAGACATATGCATTGCTCCATCTTCACTTACTGATTTATACACACTTCACTCTTCCACAAAACATCATCACACTGGAGGCACGATACATGTGATGCACACACATACTGCATACCACAAAGTCAATAATTTCACCCAGACATTCATCACATCTCACAATGCCAATATTTAATGGCTAAACTTACCAGTGGCGTGTGGGTCTTTGAAGGTGTTGATATCCCCCTGTGTGATGAGTTGTCTTCCAGCTGTGAGACATGAAAAGAAATGTGTGTTGGTATCAGACGTAAAATCACACGTGACCTATTCATCATACAATTCATCACCATCACTGACAATGCTCTGTGACTGTACTGATGCAGTCCATGTTGCCTACATGATTGTGTCTCCTTTGCCTGTCATTCCCACAAGACCTGAGAATGATGCTGACAAATTTGCACATAGTACTTGTGCGACACATTCCCAAGGCCCCATTTCTCCACCCAACATGATGCTATACATGCTCTGTGGACAATAGCATCACTGCAGATCGCACAAGGCTGTGTCACAACTGTTGGTGGTGTATGACACTCTAGAGATGTCCTATTTCAATAGAACAATTGTTCCTATCTCATTCATTGTAACACGAAGCATATGTACAAGGGCAGCGTACCTAACTTTGCAAAACAAGGAGGAATGCATTATTACTCTTCCTTTTGTGCAGCACACATGTCCAAAAAACAATGCCTTGGATTTTTGATGTACAGTCACCCTTTCTGTACATGAACAATCTTTTCCCTGCACGCACTATAATGCAAGGGTGCCAGCGTTGGCACTAAAGTGCTAAGTGTTGCGCCAGTGCAGGGGGATATGCAAGCCTGCACCCTATGCTTGTATATATGGTGCGGTACAAAAGGGGGTGGTGATGGACGGAGCATCAGAACCAATAAAACACTCACACCCAGTCAATAGATCTGGGTTTGATCCATCACCGTTCTTTAGCCCACTCTGCCACCCCAGTTCAGACATGGCCATATGCAAATCAGTCTGACCCTGTGCCTCATGGGAACAGTCCAGCCCGAACTGCCAAGCCATGCCTTCCCTGGACCGGAAACAAGCTTCCTAGGACCGGTTTCTGGCATTTCAGCCGTCTTCAGCCAGGCTTGCTTGAATCCAGTGGCAAAGTGAGCAAGGGACTCACGTCTGAGCATACCCTGCCAACTTAGGGCGAACAAAGCGGTACAAAAGGGGGTGGTGATGGACGGAGCATCAGAACCAATCATTGTCTGCAATTTATAACCTGACTGTTTTTTTTCTCCAAATAAATAATGGTAAAATGTAATTAGAGATTTAAAAATCTGTGCAGTGAACATACATACAGTGAGAGAACTCGAAACGAATATAAATATTTTGGAAGGATTTACAGTTTTAAGAATTTATCTCGTCCTGTGAGCCATAATGGCTGAGTGTATAGTTCTTTAAGAAGGGTTGCAAAATAGAAAAGTAGTCCTTGAATGTTAAGTGTAAACATTTTCGCTTAGTAAAGTGTTACATTTGCCCCCAACTACTCATCTTGACCCCTCTGTAGCATCTGAGTAGTCTGGCAGATTACATGGTACTAAATTATTTTTATGAATGTTAGCTAGGGGTGGAAGGGGCAGGTGGGAGGCAGGAATGCAACAAGCAGTTAATGCAGCGGGAGAGAAAACGCCAGGAAGAGCAAATCAACGGAGCTAGAGCACCGTACATCTACGGCACTATGAAGTAGCCAGTTACACCAAGTAAACAATAGTCAAACCAAGTCAAACAGATGTAAAACCAATTGAAATTAAATGTAGGAATAAGGAATTAAAGTAAGTAAGATTACAAAATTACAGGCACCAGTGATTTTAGGTGGCTCAAACATGCAGCTTCTCGGCAGACTGGAAGGTCTAGCCCAACGTCAGCGGAGATTTGAATAGGGACCAGGGTCACAGGCTACACCATGGTGCAAGGGTTTCTGCGTCAGCGCTGGGCAGCAAAGAGGATGCCAGCACTGATTATGGACAGGAATGTGCCAAATTGCCATAATAAGAGCACATTCCTGCTCCTCCCCTGTCATGCAGTGTGCACTGCATGACATCCCCATAATTAGGCCCACGTATTTTATATTGACTGGCTTATGAACTGTAGTTTTAGCCTACTGCATGTTAGACTGTAAAGTCAAGATATCGCAGATGTGGTGACTTTTCTCAAAGACCATATCTTGTCTTGCTGTAAGCTTTGCAATATTCAGCTCTCATAATTAAGCGGTTAATCTGTTAATTGCTGTATAAGAATTAGAGGGGGTTTGTATGTGACAGAGGTGATGTGATCTTTGATTGTTCCCTTATGTACCCCGTTTGACCTGTGAGACCTGTCAGCCTTAGGGTGGGCTTTCCCCAAACCTTTTCCCTTCTCCCCTACTATTTAGCTTGATTTGTTTTTGTTGGTCAGTGTTAAAGTGCTTGTGGTCACTTTCTAAAACATAGTAAATTTGGCATACACCTGATTGGCATATTTAATTTACTTATAGGTACTTATCATTGTCATATACCATATACCCAGGGATGGTAAATTAAATGCTTTTGGTGGGCCTGCAGCACTTATTGTGCCACCCATGTAAGTATCCTCTTAAACATGTCTTTGGCCTGCCATTTGCAGCCTGTAGTGTAGTTTAAGCTGACAATTTGATTTAGCAATCCCATTGCCAAGCCCAAAACTCCCTTTTTATGACATATAAGTCACCCCTATAGTAATCCGTAGAAAGCCCATAGAGCAGGGTTCCCTGTGATTAAAAAGTTGGACATGTAATTTTAAGTTTTACATTTCCTGCTAATGAAAAACGTACACGTTTGTTTTCATTACTCTGATACCTACCTCTCCCATTGAATAAAAATGGGTTGCATTATTATATGTAATGAGTGATAACTTTGTTTAGAAGCAGGTAAAAATATCATGGTTGGTGCCAAAATAACTGTAATTTAAAATCTTCTTTAATGGTAAGGATGGATTTTAAGTCACAATTCTGAAAATGCCACTTTTAGAAAATTGACATTTTCTTGTCCTAACTATTTGGAACCTGCAGCCTGTTCCTGGGTCACATGACTGGGAGTACATGGCTTTTGTGTATTCCTCCCAGACAGCCACACAATAGAGAGACTGGATACTGACAGTATTGACCATTCAAGGCAGGATAGGAAGGTGGCACTGTGCATAGCCCCACTTGCACTTCTAAGACACTACTTCAGCTCACAAACAAAGAACTTTACTCAAGGGTATTATGACTCTAGATATCCTGGGACTAGGGCAAGAAGACAGGACATTCCAGATACTTCTGTGGGGGAAAATTCTAAATGTTTTTTCCACTTCAAAATGGGCATGAGCTATAAAGATAGGATTCTCAGAGCCACTACTGAGTTCAATTCTGGACCTCCATAAGGAGTCTCAGAGACTGCCTTGATACCTGTGGCACACATCAGAAGACTGCCCTGCTGCTCCAAGAGGACTGCCCTGCTGCCTAAAGCCTGCCCCTTTGCCCTCACGGGACAGCCCTGTTGCTTGAGATCTGCTTTTCTGCTTTAACCTAGGACTTCCAGAGTTCCAGAGTGGCTGGTCTCTTGATCAGAGCCTCAGGGACAGAAAATGCTCAAACCATGTTGAACTCACTCCTGGATCCAGACTGATGGAGTCTAGACCCTCCAAGTTATGCCCTTCCAGTCCTGGACCCTAGGAAGTGGTGCTAAATGTGCCCGAATACCCTACATCTAAAACTTGAGACTTAGAACAGTTTCTGCCAAAAAGTGCCCTTCCAGGGCAGGAAGCTTCAAAGGCAATGCCTCCTTTGAAATCCTACCTAAGAACCTCCAGACAGCGGGGAAGGCCATGACCCTTTCCTGCTCTACTTCTAGTGGGAGGAAAAACTTCTTGAGATAGTGGAAAAACCTCCAATCAGGGCTTTGGAAGTGTCACTAAAGGGTGTAGACACCCTAAAGGTAGATAGCCCATTGGCTATTACCTGTCTCCCTTTGTAAAACCCCTAAATTTAGTATTTAGGTGGCTCCTCAAGACCTGAGCCTCTGATTCATTGAAACAAGGACCAGGACATTTTCTGAACACTTTAAAAATCGTAACTCGAAAAGTACTGAAAAAACATTAAAATAGTCTATAGAAATTGGTCTCGGATTTAGTCTTGAGTGTGTCTCATTTATTGCCCCTGTGTGTGACAACAAATATTTAGTACTACTCTCTGATTAGTCTAACTACACTCTAACGCAAAAAGAGCATTAGAATTATCTCATTTTACCTCTGCATACCTAGTGGGGAATCATTGGACTCTCTGCACTGTATTATTCATTTTAGTGCATTATATAGAGAGCCAACTTCCTACAGTGCTGCATTATGCAGCACAGATAGAAAAAGGAAAATGCCTCTGAGGATTGCTTTTATGCAGGAAGGTGTCTCTTTCTGCACAAAAACAATCCTGCCTACAACGCAGGCAACCGTGCACTATGATGCAAGGGTGCCTGCATTGGCACTAGGCAGCACATTGTGCACCAGCGCAGGCAGAGAGCAGGAATGTGCAGTATAATGTTAAATAGTGTTCATTCCTGCCCCCTCCCTTTCACGCATAGCAGCGCAGCAAGGTGGCTTGATGCATTGCATGTCAATTTTATTAATATGCCCCATAATTTTCAATGCTAAATTTTTAATTCCTTAATCCCTTCACAAAACAAATTGCAAACATTAAAATGATGCATTTGATACAATCCAGTATATACTGCAGTAAAAACGTTAGAATCCAAAATTTAAAGGCAATTGGATATTACATGTCTTTTTCTTATAACCATTGAGCACCTAATGTAATTATTAACCGAATAACATATTTGCATGGATATTAGCTGTTGTAGAAAAATTATACCAACTTTTGTGTTGTCTAATATTTGTATCACATAAAATTGGTGCCAAAAAGTTTTCAGTGAAAAGCGTTTTCGGTGAGGTGTGTACAATGTGTAAAAAATAATACAGCCTGTAGTACTTTCTTCAGATACATTATCACAAGAGTATTAGGGGAGGGTTGGGAACCAGGTTTCTTGAACGTGGCACGCAACTAATACAATTAAAATGTAAATGAGAAAGGTAAAATCTTTGTTGAGAGTTCATAATTGTTGTTACATTGTACTGTTGTCCCTACGGTGATTTTCAAGATAACAATGTAGCAAAATACTGCATCTTTTGGGTTTTTAGTGCACGACCCTTTCCAGAATAATTGAAAAACAAGGTCTTAACCAGGTCTTCTGATTTTGTTCCTCATTCCCTGGTTAAGTGGAAAGCTCTGGGATCGCCAACGGCAATAAAAACTTGTTTCACATACACAAGCCAACGGATAACTATCATATTATCTAATAGTAAGCAGGCCTTCATAATTGCCCTCTTGAAACTAGCTTCAGGCTTCCTTCAGCCATAGAAAGTAAGGGGCTGATTTTAATATCAGCTACCAAATAGCTCATTCCCACCAAAGAGTGACAGATAAGTGTGGCTGTGAATTGTGCCACAGTTAGCAGTCTTTGTACAAAACCATTCCCCACCTTTTGTAAAGTTTCTACATTAACGTAACTCTTAACCATATCGCCCTACTGAGGCACATTTGTTCCTGTAGATGTGTAGGATTATCTTCACGGCATGCCCCAATTTCACACAAAGCAAAAGACAAACTCAATCTACTTTTATAAATGATGTGCCCTTAGATTGAGTAAAAATACCCAATTAAAGGCAGAGTCAAATGTTATGCCCAAAGATATGAAATAATTACCTTTAGAGACTTGAACTCCCCCTGTGGGATGTGACTTTATTGAACAATTTTGGACCCACTTCTCATAATGAACGATTTTGTTAGGATTCTTTTAAGACCCATGTAAGAAAATGCAGCGTTAGTTGTGTGGCCTGCATAAGTAATGGGTCCGCATTTGTCCACCACATGGAACAAAACACCCTATTGTAGCGCTTGGCTCTCATAAAGTAGCGTTGCAGAGCAGTCCGAGGCTTACTCAAGGGAGGAGGTGTGGACTAGTAATCTCCATTCACAGATGCACAATAATAGCACTCAATAAATGATTGTCCACTTGGTGCTTTTTCTTTAAAAAAAGGAAAACGTACATTTATTACACACACTACTCAATACTATGCAGCAATTTACAAATATACAAATACTGATGAAAATACTTTTGGATGACATTGTGTAATCATTCTTCCCCTTCCCCCACCCAAAGGGAGGGTTAGAGCAACAAATCCCACGTCAGAGCATTCACTTGCATTAAAATGCAATAATGAAATATTACTTTGAATGAACATGCACTTAATATTGGCAATAAAACATGTTTACATAAGAGTGGTTGTCAGAGTCAATACTTCATGAAAGCATTCAGAAGGGTAAATTTCAATGCATGTCTAGGGAATTTGGGTGATCAGAATTACTTTAGCATGAAATACACAATAAAGGGCATCATTTTGGTAAATACACACCTGTGCAATTACCAACTCCCACCCACAGAGGGCACTGTCTTCCCCACTGCAAAACAAAGTTCCAGCCCAGGGTAAAGCTTGAGGAATTATTCTGCATAGATTCACACTAAACATAGAGTGGGAACTCTGGCACATTTTTTGAGGGGAGGCTGAGCTGCTCCTGCAGCTCACTCCATACTTCCGGAATATTTTGGTGGTGATCCCGCTCACCTTGGGTCACCACAAGTCACAAATGATTGTTTTTTCATTTGGAATGCTGATGAGCCCCACAGGGCATTATGTTGCACTCCTGGCACTGGTTTCTTGAATATTTGAATAGCAGCTCTGATCTGGGGAAAGCCACGTCGGTTTCCTTTTTCTCTTCTTGTTCTTTGTGCGGCCTCACGCTATGTTGTGCTTTTTCTTGGGGTGCTCTGTCCTACCCAGGCCCCCCGTGGCCTTTCCCCATGTTGAAGATCAGCTCGTGGTGCCCACCCATTGCTGCTCTCGCCATCTGCCCCCCGGCCATGCTCCCTCATGTTCTGCAGCCGGAGTCAGTATTTCTTTTCTTGTCTGCCTGCTCCTGTGGGCAGGTGGGTGTGCTGCTGTGGCCTTCCTGGTCACATGGGGAAGTGCAACGGCACTCCCCCCTCCTCCATCTTCATCACCGGGTCCAAGGGATGGGGTCCTGGGCCCCCTTGCAGCTTCGCATGGAGCCCGTCTTTCTTTCCTTGCTGGGGTCCATGAATGGGGTCCTGGGCCTCACTGCATCTTTGCGGGTGTGATGGCACTATCCGGCGTCTGCTTCTTCATTGGGACCCAGAAATAGGGTCCTGGGCCCCTGTACATCTTTGCACAGAAGCGCAACAGAGCTCCCAGTCATCATTTCTCTTCTCGGGCCCAGGGATGGGGTCCTGGGTCCCTTACATCCATCGTAAGGGGGACGGAACAGCACTGCTTCTTCACATCTCTTCTCGGGGATAGACTTCGGGCACCAGCCCACTCCGGAGGCAGACATCAGGTATGGCGGCATGTGCTTCACTGTTGGAAAGAGGTCAAGAGTGGCACAAAACTTCTCTGTGGCATATCTCAGGGCCCGGTGGGCCCTTTCCGACAGTTCTGGTCTTGTTTCGCCCCTGGTGATGGGCCCTTACCACCTGGGACCCTGTCTTCAGGCCTTCTGGCCTTAAATATTCCAAACTTGGTAGGGAGCAAGTCTCACTGGCTCCCTGTGCCAGCCTTTCAGTCGGTTGCCTCTCTGGGCACATAACCATCTTTGTGAAAAAGCCCAGTCCTTACCCTAGCTGGCCCTCAGGTGTAAGGGGACCATATTCCCTTGTACTGGGGTGTGCCTCACTGGTCCTGGGGTCAATCAGAGGCAGACTCCTTGATCCAGTGAGCAGTCAGGGTGCTCTCCCTTCCAACTGTCCATGGATTCAGCCACCAGTTCCAGTGTTCCGCAGAAAGGCACCACCAACAGAGAGCCCTCTTCCTTGTGCAAGACCTTTTAAATGGGGCTGGGCGGGTGCCAGCAGGGCTGTGACCCTGGTCCATCTTGAGGTGCCAAATCATCTCTCTACCCGTGTTCCAACTTCCTTGCAAAAGTCTTCTGGGATAGCTAGAAAATGACATCACCCAGGAGTCAGTTGTCACATGGGCTCTGAGGGTCTCCGCTCCACCCCTTGCTGATATCAATTCCAGGGCCTCCCTCCAGGAATTCTTCAAAGAAGCCCCCCCTCTGGATTGGCTCCAGAGGTCTGGAGTCACTCCTTTGTTGAGTGGGCTGGGGCAGTACCTCTTCCTGGCACAGGATGACAGCTGGCTGATTGATGCAGAGTCATTCATCCAATCCTGCACTCCTTCAGAGTTGACTTCAGCACTTTTAATTGCTTCCTTTGATGGGTCAGCCCTTTTTTCCTGTAGTTGGAGAGAAGGACGAAAGATCTGGACTCTCCTCCTGAGCAGAGTCAGAGAAATATGACATTCTTGGATGACCCATAATCTGTGCTTTTCGACTTTACAGAAGAGTTCTTTTCATACAGGTTAGTGTACAGTGGTGACAATTAGGAGTCTCTAGTCCAAGATAACTGGCCTTTCCCATAGGGGTATAATGGAGTATCACTACAGTCAAACAGTAAAGCAGATGGACTTCCCTACATTGTCCCTCATCATAAGGCATATGGGGGCCACTACACAACTCTGCATAGTCTCTTCTGTGCCAGTCTATCTGTGCGCAGTTCCTCGGCAGTGTACAACAGGAGTCTCCCAGACACAGCCCTCTCACGTGTACACACTTGTTCATGTGTAACCAGCCAAGTGTCCTTTAACATGGCTGCATTGCAGCAGCATTATCTTAAAAGGCCAACACTGGCAGTAAACACGCACAGTCCAATTTACCAAGAGTTTGCAATGGGTAAGTCACGTGTTATGAGGCTCTACCACAGAAAAACATCAAGAACTAGGTGATCAAAAAGCAAAAACTCAGGCAGGGAAGATGGTCGGAACCTCCATCTCACAACTCAGATCATTCATGAGGGTCGTAGGCATTTAGGAGGATGTGTAGGCCCATAGCAGTCCTTGCGAGAATTACTATGCTTCTGTATATAGGAGAACTGGCACTGGACGATTCCCTAACTGTGGAATATCTTACTGAGCACAGCACAGAATATTCTCCAATTCACTAATATAGATGAGGAACAAGAAGGGAGCCATGATGCATCCTTGTCAAACCTGACACAGAGATTTAATAATCGGGGGAAAGGTTGCCATTTTGCACATAGCAAATCCTGGCTGACCTCCATAATATCCCACAGTTTTGAATGATGTACTGTGTTGAAAGCATAGGACGGGGCCATAAAGGCCATATGTAAAGCTCCTCTCCTGGCCTTGATGTATTTCCGTATAATGAGGTATAGGTTAAAGCCCTACTCGACTATTCCCTCTCCCCGGTGGAAACCATACTGTACTTTAGACAGCACATTATTTTCCTCCAACACCTCCAGTCGTGAAAACAGTACTCTATCTAAAATCTTTTTAAAGATGGCATTTATGACTGCCTCCCTCCGCAAAGCTACTACTGGGCCAGCTATAGCGGCTCCTAGGCCTTTTGTCAACAAGGGCACCAAAAGGTGACATTCTCTTTAAATTAATCCATAGGAACTCTATCATGGTTTGGGTTTTCCCAGGGGGACATTTATTATTTGTTAGGATGACATATTTTAGATTTATTGAGTGGCTCAGAGCAAACAAAGCACCCTGCTCGTATGTAACATCACCCTGGTCTGGTAAATCTCACTCAGGGTGTACTGGGTCAAAACGTTTGATGAAATTCTTAATCCAGATATTTACTGGAATTAGGGCCATATGTACAAAGCATTTTTGTGGTTAGAAATGGACTATTGGCTTAGTTTCCGACCACCAAAATGATGTTACCTATGTTCAAAGCACAAATTGTAATTTGTTAACACATTACCAAATTGTAAATTGTGTTTGCCATTCAGTATTTGGAAGGGGGTGATTTTGGCATCCCTGCTAAATACTGAATTTGAATGGGATATATTAATGTTTTGGGACTGAATTCCTGTTGCAAATTATTACTAATTTGCCGACTTTTTAAAGAATGAGGTAACCCATTTGCAAATAGGAAGGGTTGCCAATGTGGTCCCTTTCCACTTGAGAATGGGGGAATACAAATTTGAGAGCAGGCAATGGTCTCACAGACAACTGCCTGCACTTAAAAAATGAAATTTCAAAGTTGCATTTTTTTTTTAATGCATCCCATTTGTCTTTAAGGATGCATTTAAAGAAAACGATTGCTTTATTAAAAAGCAATCACATACATAGTGCTCTTCTGACTCCAGCAGTCCACTATCCCTGTGAGGCCTATCATTTCTAATGGGCCACAAACTGCAACTTACCTCATTAATATTCATGAGAAAGGTCGACCCACTAGGAATCTCTATTTCAAAGATCTATGTGTTCTTACATCAGAAATAGTGATTTCCTACTAGTGATTCAGTAAAAATCGAAATTAGGAAATTGAAATTCTAGATCTTTATATGTGGCCCTCAGAGACTCAACCATTGTCTATCATATTCAGACATATAAGGGAGAGTTACCAATTTCCAGGAAGATGAGCAGTCCTTTAGTTTGCTTGCTACTTCCAGATCCTTCCAAGCTTTGGATCTAATCTCTTCCTTTCTCATATCATAGATTTGTCTGGTGTCAATTACCTTGTCCTTAGAATGTGGGCATTTACTAAGGGCTAATTTGAGATTTTTGTGTGCTACTTTAAGTGCATGATTGATCCATGGACACAGTTGTGTGCTTCTCAATGGTTTCTGTGCTACCAGCATAGATGAAATTGTGCTGCACAATAAGTTAAAAGCTTCAAGGTAATACGTGGGTCTTCTTTATGATCTGTGTTTATTGCTATTTCATGCGGATTAGGTCTAGCGCATAAAGTTATCTTCGTTAACTTTATCCCACTTTACTCTTTTCTTTGAATTTGGAGAGTAGTCAATTTCTTGACCCTGGATCTGATTAAAGTTGCCTTCCCAATTCAATCGGATAGAAGCAAAAACTGGATTAGGATGTGGTCGCTCACATAGTTTGCTATTAGATTGAAATTAGGCAATTATGGGACAATGTCAGATGACAATAAGATAAATTGGAGTGTACTACAATTGTTTTTGCCCTTTTACGAGGGGATAATGTCTTGTTTAACATTTGATCTTTGCAAACAAGAAACAAAATCCAGGACATTAGAATCCTGTTAAGCACATCTCCATAAAGTAAGTGTTTAAAATGAGTCATCGCACCCCCTAAGCCACATGGGGGTGTGTTGCTTAAGCTGTATAATTGTGTAGTAAAATCTCCTGCCCACAGAATCAGAATTTATGTTTTATGTTTGTATTAGTAATTACTCAGTGAGGCATCAAGTTCAACATTTACCTGTGTGGATTTGTTCTTAAAGATATTAAAGTGAAAAATGTATCAACATTTTTTCGTAAGCTTCAGGTAATTTGAATAACATCAATTGATACATTTTGATCAGTAATAGGGTTAGAAAACGTAAGTGAAATTATCGTAGCTAACCCTCCTTTGGCCCTTCTGGTGTTTGAAGGAATTGCAGGGTTGAGAAATGTATGGTAGCCATCTAGGCAGAAGACATATTGATCCCTTGTCTCTTGGCAACAAATTTTATGATGTTTATTTATAAATGACAGCCAATCAGGACACCTTCTTTCAAAATCCAGCAATGTTCCAGGACAGCGAACCTAATGCCCTCAAGATTTCAAGCACTCACATCAGATGGGGAAGCCACCAGATAATTCATGGTTGTTTGTGTACTTGTCACAATAGGTGATGCACACTAGGTTTCTGTGGGGTAAGCAGAGTCTGGCGTGACAGTATAACCAGTTAATCTATCTGTTCCAGTGAGTCAAGAACCTCATAAGAGTTCCTCGTTTCAATATTATATGAGATTTAAGGTTTTTCATTAATATTCACATTCAAAGCATCATGAGATTTGAAGAAAATGTCAACTGGTCTATAAAAGTTCCCAAGGGGTAGAGATATATTTTTATACTTTATTCATCTCAAAATATTTAATTTTCAAACCAGTTGTAGTCCCCAAGAGTATTCATCTTAGATCCCAAACGTTCTGTGTACCCCAGGTTTAAAACCACTGAAATAGAAAATACGCCAATAGAAGACTTGAAACAGGTGCATGTTAGCTCCCATGTTTCTCAATTTGTACGTAGCTAATATGGGGGCTGCCACAATGATGAAAAGATATTGGCCGCCAAGGTGACTGTGTTATGCCATCAGAATGCAGATGTTAGACAAGACAGGTGTTGATCTACAGCATCTACTTTTGTGCTTGTAGACTCTGTCAAAACATTTCTAAAAATCAGACTTGGTAATGTTTGGTAAAATGTTGCTACTTACTTTTTTGCTACTAGGGTTTCATCATATAAGTGGCTCGGCAGCTGGCTTACTAAGAGAGGTTGGCATTGAGTTCAAATAGCGAACTTAAAGCCAAAGGAGGTCACCTTTGTTTTCTTACACTATCTTTTTTGGCTAGTGATTTAACTGGCCCACCTTCGGAACATATTTTTGAAATAGTGTATGCCAAGTTTTTACCAGCTATCAGTAATGGTAATGAGGCATTTTTGGGCAGGACATCACCTGATTAGATCTGGCACAATGCAATCTATTCAGACATTTATTTAATCTTCCTCTTTCTGCATTTCAACCATAGATAAGATTTGCATTTGGTGTGTTAAATCAACAATGATCACAAAAAGCTGCATTAATTAGGTAGTAGCATAGGAATACAATTGTTAAACCAGAAACTCTAAAAGCAATTCTATGGAAAGAATTAAACAACCATACAGGAATGTTTAACAAGTCTAATTCTCTGTGCACAAAACTGAAGGAACTTGAAGTGGGGAATATTTTAATGTTCTGAAAAGTATTTTGCATGTAGGTAACACAAAAATCATTTTCACAGACCATGCTGCCTTCAATAAAAGCAAAGTTTTTAGCTTGGTGGAGTTATCCTACTCGATACAGCACACAACCATCCATCTTGCATGGGGTCAGAAGATTTTGTTCTAGTGTAGGTGGTGCGAGGTTGAAAAACAAGCTAAGTGCATACTCGGTTATTCTAGATGTTGTAAATTGATTCATTTTCTTTGGCTTAGTCCTACTTTGATTAATAAAATGAGATATCTTATTTAAAACAATGTATCTGACTTTATGGGAGAATTTACAATGATGGAACAAAACAAATTAACTGCAGAGATGAACAGCTCTTGTCAGCATTTAGCAAGTTCAAATTTGTTGAGTCTAAATCTGTGCTAGCCATGGAACGAAACAAGAAAGCCTCATTGTAGCCTCAGAACCCATGGTAGCAGGTTCTACCGGCCAGCTAATGTAGCAGTGTAGGCCTTCAACAAGGAAGTGAGCATTTAATTGGCAGTTGATCCCGCTATGGAGGGCTCTAGGGCTATTATAACATTCGGCCCCTAGAGGGCAGAGTGTTCTAATTTGTAAAACAAAGACCTCACCGAAACCAAGGGAATTAAAATCCCCTCCGGCTCTCTGAGGCTTCGTTCACAGCATTAGCTGTGCATTGGAAAGGTGGATTTCTAGGCTTCTACTTGCCATTAGAATCCCAGAGCGCTCTATCTTTTTCAATGGAGGTCCGACATTTCAATGTTCTAATATGCTTTAGAATGGTTTCAGGACAATTATTATCAGAATTATGCTTCAAACATTGCTATGCTGATATTTGAAAATCATTTAGTATTTGAGCCTCAAGTGTGCTTCATAATAATGTTAGGGTGTGCTTGAGTTAAATGATAAAGTTTGTCAGAACTAAATCGATTCTTCAAGTAGATAAAAAGGATTAAGAAAGTACGTGTCTTAGTGGATTTCATACTAACAGTCCCTAATACTGTGTTAGTTTCTGTTTTGCAACCTAGTTTGAGTGAAGAGATAGGTATTTTTGTTCTAGATATTTGATTGCATAGACCACCTAAAAGTATTTTAAATACCAGTAAGCAATGTTTTTTGAGGAACTGATTCAAAGTGATGTTTTACTTAATATATTATTAATGTTTGTATTATAATAATAACAATCGTAAGCAAATAATTTAATATGGTCTGTATTGGGATTATATTAGTGATGGTTTTAACCCCTCCAGTGCCCATGACGAGCTGGACTCGTCATGGAGCACAGTCGCGCTGTGTCCATGACGAGTCCAGCTCGTCATGAGGCATTCCCTGGGGAATCCCTCTGGTGCAGGCACCAGAGGGATTCCCTTTAATTAAAAATAGCCTCGGGAGCTGGGGAAGAGCGGCCCCTTGGGCAAGGGCCTTTGCTCCCCCCTGGTTATTTTGGCGCAGTTTAGTCTTTTTGCCCTGGGGGGCAGATGGGGGCATTAGCCCCCAATCTGCCCCCCCCCCGGGGGGGAAAAAGCCCACTAGACACCAGGGATTTTTTTTTAAAATAAAAATAAGGGTGGGGGATGCCCAAAACAGGCAGGCCCATGCCCCCCCCCCAATTATTACAGTCTTTCTGCCCCCCCGTGGGGCAGATGGGGCATTGGCCCCTGATCTGCCCCTTCGGTGGGGCAGAAAGCCCACTAAACACCAGGGACTGATTTTTAGATTTTTTTTAGGGCGAGGGTTGCCCGAAACGGGCACGCCAATGCCCCCACCCACCCGCCACCATTACAGCCTTTCTGCCCTCCCTTGGGGGCAGATGGGGCATTGGCCCCTAATCTGCCCCTTCGGGGGGGTGGAAAGCCCACTTGACGCCAGGGATTTTTTTCGCGCAATTTCTTTAGGGTGATGGATTTTATTTAGGGTGGAGGCTGCCCGAAATGGGCATGCCAATGCCCCCACCCCTGCCACTATTACAGCCTTTCTGCCCCCCCGGGGGGCAGATGGGGCAGTAGCCCCCAATCTGCCCCCCCAGTGGGGCAGAAAGCCCACTATCCACCAGGGATTTTTTTGCGCAATTGTTTTTAGGGTGTGGGCTGCCCGAAACGGGCACGCCAATGCCCCACCCTCCCCCCCCACAAAAATGACAGTCTTTCTGCACCCCAGGAGGCAGATGGGAGCTGTAGCCCACAATCTTGCCCCCCCTGGGGAGTGCAGAAAGCCCACTAGAGACCATGGATTTTTTTGTTTTATTAGTGTAGGGGTAGGGGCTCCCCAAAATGGGCATGACAATACCCCCACCCCACCCCCAGAGAAACTCCAGTCTTTCCGCCGCCCTGGGAGGGTAGTTGGCGGCAGCGGCCCCTGCTCTGCCCCCTGGGGGGGAAGAAAGCCCACTAGGCGCCAGCGAGTACGCAGGCTTTTTTTATGCGTGGGGGTGGGGGCTGCCCAAAATGGTCATACCAATGCCCCCACCCCCACAAAAAATATCCACAGTCTTTCTGCCCCTTTAGGGGCATATCGGGATGAAACCCCCTTCCCCGATTCCCCCCCAGGGCGGCAGCAAGCCCACTGGGCTCCAGCTTTTTTTAGCAACGTGCATACCTGTGGATTTTGCGCCCTAGTGCCGTTGGCACGTAGGCAAACCTAGCAAACCTGTACATTTTTTAAAACTAGACACCGAGGGGATTCCAGGATAGGGTGACTTGACTGGCTCTCACCAGGTTCTGTTACCCAGAATCCATTGCAAACTTAAAAATGTGTCCAAAATAACAAATTTTCCTCACATTTCTGTGGTGGAAAGTTCTGGAATCTGCATGGGTCCACAAAATTCCACCCACCCCGCGTTCCCCAAAGTCTTCCGAGAAAAATGGTACCTCACTTGCGTGGGTAGGCCTAGTGCCAGTCAAGTCAAGTGCCCAAAACCAATTGAGGAGACATCAAAATTACCTATCACAAAACAACCTGGTTTTGCAAAGGGGGTCCCATGAGTTTTTGGCCACGGGCTTGGCGGCTATCTAGGGAAACCTACCAAACCCACACATTTCTGAAAACTAGACACCCGGGGGATTCCTGGGAGGTATGGCTTGCGTGGATCCCCCAATGTTTCCTTACCCAGAATGCCCTACAAACCTCAAATTTAGCTGAAAAAAATCACCTTTTTCACAAATTTTTGTGTGGGAAAGTTGTGACATCACTGGGCAGACACAAATTTCCTACCACCCAGCGTTCCCCCGGGTCTCCCGATAAAAACGGTGCCTCACTCGTGTGGGAGGCCTAAGGACCCGCCACGGGCAAGGGTCCAAAACGTAGTGAGGTGCACTACCTTTAGGACCCTTGCCTGTTGAGGCGCACTACGTTTTGGACCCTTGCCTGTCGCGGGTACTTGGGCCTCCCACATGAGTGAGGCACCGTTTTTATTGGGAGACCCGGGGGAACACTGGGTGGTAGGAAATTTGTGTCAGCCCGATGATGCCACAACTTTCCCACACAAAAATGTGTCAAAAAGGTGATTTTTTTCAGCTAAATTTGAAGTTTGCAGTGCATTCTGGGTAAGGAAACATTGGGGATCCAAGCAAGCCATACCTCCCTGGAATCCCCCGGATGTCTAGTTTTCAGAAATGTGTGGGTTTGGTAGGTTTCCTTAGGTGGCAGCCGAGCACCGGGCCAAAAACCCAAGTGACCCCCCTTGCAAAACCAGGTCATTTTGAGACAGGCAATTTTCATGTCGCCTCACTACGTTTTGGGCCCTTGCCTGTCACGGGTACTTGGGCCTCCCACACGAGTGAGGCACCGTTATTATCGGGAGACCCGGGGGAACGCTGCGTGGTAGGAAATTTGTGTCAGCCCGGTGATGCCACAACTTTCCCACACAAAAATGTGTGAAAAAGGTGATTTTTTCAGCTAAATTTGAGGTTTGCAGGGCATTCTGGGTAAGGAAACGTTGGGGGATCCACGCAAGCCACACCTCCCTGGAATCCGCAGAGTGTCTAGTTTTCAGAAATGTGTGGGTTCCAAATCTACAGCTAGGCACTTTGCCAAAAAAAGTTCATTTTTCACTGCGATATTGAGGTGTGTCCATGATGCATTTTGCGCCGTTACCTGTCACGTGCACTAGGCCGACCCACACAAGTGAGGTACCATTTTTCTCGGAAGACTTTGGGGAACACGGGGTGGGTGGAAATTTGTGGATCCACGCAGATTCCAGAACTTTCCGCCACAGAAATATGGGGAAAATGTGTATTTTTGGGCAATTTTTTAGGTTTGCAAGGGATTCTGGGTAACAGAACCTGGTGGGAGGCAGTCAAGTCACCCCATCTTAGATTCCCCTGGGCGTCTAGTTTTCAAAAATGTATAGGCTTGCTAGGTTTCCCTAGGTGCCGGCAGAGCTATGGTTCAAAAACTACAGCTAGGCACTTTGCCAAAAAAGGGTCATTTTTCACAGCGAAATTGAGGTGTGTCAATGTTGCGTTTTGTGACGTTTCCTGTCGCGGGCACTAGGCCGACCCACACAAGTGAGGTACCAATTTTCTTGGAAGACTTTGGGGAACGCGGGGTGGGTGGAAATTTGTGGATCCACGCAGATTCCAGAACTTTCCAACAGAGAAATGCGGGGAAAATGTGTTTTTTTGGGCAATTTTTTAGGTTTGCAAGGGATTCTGGGTAACAGAACCTGGTGGGAGGCAGTCAAGTCACCCCAGCTTAGATTCCCCTGGGTTTCTAGTTTTCAAAAATGTATAGGCTTGCTAGGTTTCCCTAGGTGCCGGCAGAGCTATGGTTAAAAAACTACAGCTAGGCACTTTGCCAAAAAGGGGTCATTTTTCACAGCGAAATTGAGGTGTGTCCACGTTGCGTTTTGCGCCGTTTCCTGTCGCGGGCACTAGGCCGACACACACAAGTGAGGTACCATTTTTCTCGGAAAACTTTGGGGAACGCGGGGTGGGTGGAAATTTGTGGATCCACGCAGATTCCAGAACTTTCCTCCAGAGAAATGTGGGGAAAATGTGGTTTTTGTGGCAATTTTTTAGGTTTTCAAGGGATTCTGGGTAACAGAACCTGGTGGGAGGCAGTCAAGTCACCCCATCCTGGATTCCACTGGGTGTCTAGTTTTCAAAAATGTATAGGTTTGCTAGGTTTCCCTAGGTGCCGGCAGAGCTATGGTTCAAAAACTACAGCTAGGCACTTTGCCAAAAAAGGGTCATTTTTCGCTATGAAATTGAGGTGTGTCCATGTTACGTTTTGCGCCGTTTTCTGTCGCGGGCACTAGGCTGACCCACACAAGTGAGGTACCATTTTTCACGGAAGACTTTGGGGAACGTTGGGTGGGTGGAAATTTGTGGATCCACGCAGATTCCAGAACTTTCCACCAGATAAATGTGGGGAAAAAGTGTTTTTTTGGCAATTTTTTAGGTTTGCAAGGGATTCTGGGTAACAGAACCTGGTGGGAGGCAGTCAAGTCACCCCATCCTGGATTCCTCTGGGTGTCTAGTTTTCAAAAATGTATAGGTTTGTTAGGTTTCCCTAGGTGCCGGCAGAGCTAGGGTTAAAAAACTACAGCTAGGCACTTTGCTAAAAAAGGGTCATTTTGCATTGTGAAAATGTGGTGTGTTCACGTTGGGTTTTGAGCCATTTCCTGTCGTGGGCACTATGCCTACCCCTACAAGTGAGGTACCGATTTTATCGGGAGACTTAGGGTAATTCAGATTTGTAAAGGAACTGTTATTACCTATTGACTTTCCATGCATTTCTGCCTTCCAAATGAAAGACATTGTGTAAAAAAGAAGTCATTCTAAAAAATGACTGATAATTCTCATGCTAGTATGAGTATTCCTAATTTCGAAAATGTGCAAATATCTACTGTTTCTAAACTCTATATTTTGTTCCCATTTCAGAAATACATAGGTGTCTTTCATACCGATTTTTCCATGTACACATTTTTACAGAATAATTACTAGATACCCGGTACATAATAAAAAACCATTGCAAGTTGCTTTTCAGTTTTTGGCTCTGGGTTCGTCGGGTTCTTGGTGAACCTACAAGTCCTATATATCCCCACAACCAGTAATGTCCAGCGGATGTAACGGTATATTGCTTTCAAAGAGCTGTCATAATTAGAAGAAGTTACAGGTGAAAACGTTGACACAAAAGGCTTTTTTATTCAACAAATTTTCAATGTATCCTATATTTAACTGTTAGTTTCTATAAAAAAACCTTGATGGATCTACACAAATGACCCCTTGCTGAATTCAGAATTTTGTCTACTTCTCTAAAATGTATAGCTTTCCAGGATCCATTATTGCTTTTGTACCCATTTATACCATTAACTGGAAGGAGGTCGAAAGCACAAAAAATAGCAAAAATAGGCTATGTCCCAGAAAAATGCCAAAACTGTGTAAAAAATGTTGGGTATCCCCTAAAAGCTGGGAAAATGGTGATTTCAGCCCCACAAACCCTTTTTTGATAACACTTGCAGGGAAAAACCCAGAAGCTTTCATTTGCAGCCCGTTTTTCCCAGATGCCCCATGATGTTGGAAGAAAAGGACGCAAATTTGGTGTGGATACCTTATGTGGTCAAAACGTTACAGGGGCCTCAGCGCGCACTACCCCAAATAGCCAAAAAAGGGCGTGGCACAGGAGGGGGAAAAGGCCTGGCAGCGAAGGGGTTAATTAATTGTACCCTAAAGAATGATTTGAATTTAATCATTCACGTAGATGAAGCTTTACTTTATCATATATAACAGGTTATATATACATACACTGATGTTGGTCTAGTTTCTTGGTTGGTTTTCCTGCCAGAAGTAGATTTTGATGTAATCTCCACATACAGGAAAGCATATATGGTATTGCTGAAATATCTGTTCTACAAGGCACACATAGAAAAGTTGTGAACTCAGCATGGAAAACATCATGAGGATCATTCCACTAGCAAATGATCATTTCTGTGGCTATTTTCTTAAAGGAAGGAATGGATACCATCATCTGCCTAATCACCTCGCCTTTTCAGCATATATATTTAGCTACTTAACACAATCCACTCCTTCCGCTCAAATTAATATATGTATGCATGTATGCTGACCATACTCATGTCTGTTTGACACTTGGCTATGTTGGATCATTGGCTGATCTATTTAATCAAAAGCTCCATTCTTAAAGAGAGTGGATGGAGAGGTACAGGTTCAAACAAAATGTAGTTCAGACAGAACCAATGGCAGTAAATGTCAGCATCCTATTGGCATCATTAGTTATCCCTGTATAGAAATTAGTTTTTAAACTTTTCAGTAAACTTAAAGGAACTGTTCATGCTTCGGTCTTGTAAAATCTTGCACATTCCACTTAGAGAAATGTAGATAGTTATACCTTTTCTATATGAAGTAGATAAAAGATTAGCTGTAGCTGTCATCATTGGTTCACACCTAGACTATGCACTTTCCCCATATCTTAGCCTTTCTGATTATTTGCTTACCTGTTTCAGATCCTTGTGAGAGGTCCTATTATAATTAGGACCCTTTGTACAATGTACTATTCTTTGACTTATCATGTTCGATCTTTCATCTGCAAACATGTCTTCACATACTGCCATGGAATGAGTCACTCTTTTGCAGCAATTTTGTAAATCACCCTCTAATATAGACATACCTGAATGGGAGGATGTAGTTTCTTACTATCGACTACATCTCCAATGGACGACGTTGCCAATTCATTTATGCTTAATCACATCCACAGTTCTGAATAAAGCCTTGAAAACATGATCTTAAAACCTGACACTAACCCAAAGTGTTGATTGGGTTTTTCTTACCTTGGCAAGAGTGAATTTATTTTAAGATTATGTTGCCCATGTATACTTACTCTGTGACACTATGTCTTATATGGTTTCTACCAATTTCTGTACATAGCATCTAAGACAACCTCAGTGATTATGATATAGGCGTTTGAAAACATGAGACATTAACTTTGGAATGTTAGTAGAAGCATTCTATTCAATTCATACTTTTTCGTGCTAATTATATTACAGATTTGTTACATTGATACATTGTATTTAAGATATTCTACTGATATATAGTTATGATCATAGGTTAATCATTCTACACTCTATAATATACTTATTAATCAAACATACTCTTACCCTTATGATATACCTGACTTCTTCTATTTCCTCTATATGTGTGCACAACGACACAAATGTAGCAAATTGTGCATGCTGTAATGTTCTAGAACAGTTCACCCTCCTTTCCAAGCATGGTGTAGGAAATACAGCTTTTTTGTGTGGTCACCCCATATTTTATGCCTTTTGCTGGACACTATATTTCTGCTGGCAGTACAACTCTGTGCATTTTACCTTTGCTAACCAGTAATAAAGTATCTGTGCCTCCTCTTTAAACATGGTCAGATTGGCAGAATCCTAATTTGTACATTTAACTTGCCTATAGGTACCTAATGTATGGTACATGGGGTCCTCAGGGGCTGGAAATTATCTGCCTCTATTTAACTGCAACATCTATTGTGCTACCCATTTCTGTGGTAGTGCAAACATATCTTCAGGTCTACCCTGTGCAGCCTGATTGTAGCAGTGTAATAACTGCAACTCACCCCATCAGGCTAGGCCTATTTGACAGTTGAAAACCTCCTTCTTAGATATTAATAAGTCACCCCTATATATGCCTTGCAGTCCACAAGGAAATTTGCATTGTATTTAAAAGTATGACATGTAGAATATTAATATTAACATAACCTTACAGTGACAAGAACCCAAAAGCAACTTTGCACTGCGGCAGGCCTAGCTTTCCTATGTAGAAAATCAGAGTGCAAATTTAAATACTATTGCTGTTTCTCGGGAAGTAGACTAGCTAAAAAAATATTTTTAACATCCAATTCTATGATGAAGTCAGATTTGTAATAAACTTTAAGGAAAAGTAACTTTTAGAAAGTCCTGAATGAATTTCCTGAAGGCTAAATGCGCTTTTGCTCTCCCACTCCTGGCAACATTTGAATAGGTGTGAAAAATGTGTGAAATGCTTCACAGGGGCAAACAATAGGCTGAATGGTCAGCAATTACTATGCTGAACCTCACCAAATGTGCAGGATGGGGATTGTGAACATCTTTTTTGACATTGCAGAGTCAAATCCTAATTGAGAGGTCTCTGGGTATACTTTACGACTCCTAAATGCCTTTTGTGAATACCAAAAGTTGTAAAGTTAGGATCTTGTCTCAGTTTAGGAGTAGTAAAGTTAGGAATCCTAAATACTACTCCTAAATGCCTTTTGCGAATACCGAAAGTGGTAAAGTTAGTATTTTGTCTCAGATTATTTTTGTGAATCAGGCCCTTAATGGCTTTCACAGTCACAAATAGGGATGCAGCCTCCCTGTGATTTGTTGAGAAACCTCGAATAAAACCCAACTGGACTTTTCTATCCAACCAGATATTAAGATTATGGTTGTAAAAACTGTTGACCCAGCTCAACATGTACGGCACTTTATACTTTGTTATCACCCTCTGTAACAGACTTACAATGATGTCTCAGGATTGCCAATAACATGCTTAACATGATTAGCCTCTGATAAAGTGAATATTTTTTATTAAGGGTGATTTCAAAATTACCTTTGATGAAGCATTAAAATATGTCCAAATTAACGTTGATAGGAGGGTCTCAGTTAGTCATCATATACTTTGAGAATGATTGGGCTCAACTTATTCACTTTTTACAGTCCTGTGGTTGGACAATTTGTGGACGTGTATGCACCTTGCGGCCACATCTGCCCCACCCATGCCATCTATGGACTGAGTAAATGGCATAACCTATCTGTTTATAGTTTTGTGGACAAAGTACAAGATTTTTAAATGTCAAGTTTGGAAAATGTAATGTATAAAGTGCTTAGAATGCATGCTGTTTCCTAAAAGGTAACAGAACTAGACAGTGCATGGGTGCTACAATTCATTTGAAAACTAAAAAAAACAGGACCACCTTATTGGAATTAGTGGTCTTAGTGATTTAATTCACCTTCAATTTTTACTTTGCTTCTTTGAAAAAAAGAGTCATGGACATTTCAAACATGTCGTACATGAAAGAACACCAGTTCAAGACATATATAAAACATACATAATCACAAAAATGGGTACAAAATGAACAACATGTGAATACACAAACATTACAATTGATAGGCAGACCTATCCTTCATTTCTAGTTGAAAAGAATGGCAGTCAACAGATTTATACACTAGTCTAAATGTGAATCCTGCCATTACAAGCTAGTTGGGAGCGAATGGAACAACAGGCTGATTGCCATGTTTGTTGGCTGCTTTTAGTCTATACATCTTAGGGCCAGATGTAGGTAATTCTGAAATACCGAGTCCTTAATAGCGAATTTTACCGATTAGCTATTAAGAACTTGGTATTTCCGATGTAGGTAATAAAAAAAAAAAAAAAAAAATCGGTAAAAATTACCAATTCGGTAATAATCGGTAATAATTTGCGATCCGAAATGAATCGGTAAAAACAATGACTGATTCCCCATTACCGAATCGGTATCACCGATTCGGTAATTAGCGAATTGGTAATTCAAAAAAATGAGGAATTGTCGAATAAGCCAATCCTGTGCTTCCTCATCACCTCACAACCAGGAAGTGGCCACACCCATGCAGCTGCACTGATCCTGAAGCTGTTTGAGAGGCAGGGAGCACAGCAAACAAGCCAGGAGCAACTCCTCCAAGTTTTTGCTGAGAACACAGAAAACATTCTCTGCACGTGCCTCAATCCCAGAAGAGGCAGATATGGTTGGTCATCCAGGAAAAGATCAATGCCATTGGAGTAACCCAGCATTCCATTGAGGACTCAAAAACACTGGTATGACCTCAGGAAGCGTGCAAAGGAGAGCCTGGCAGAGAGAAAGAAGCAAGCCAACCTGACAGGTGGAGGGAGAAACACAGCACCTGCACCAACTGCCCTGGATCTCCTGGTGGAGTTCACCGTCCAGCCGGAGAGTGTGAGTGGGATTGGGGATGCAGACAGCTCAGCCAGAGCTGGCAACAGACAAGGTAAGATGCATGCACTGCATGCTGTGCCCTCCACTCCCTAACCCCAATCCCCAATCCCCAATGAGGAATTATGAATCCCACTCCAGTACATGTTTTACTAACAACCAGCAATGCATTATGGGAGATGTAGTTAGAAGTAACACATGTCAGAACAGTCAGTCCACTGTACCCAAAGGCATGTGACACACATCAGCAATTAGCAAGCAGAGGACAGTCAGTTTGATTGGCAGTCATGAAATTTATTATTACGCAAATGCTACCAGATAAGTGAGCAAATGTACATTCTATCTCCACAGGCAAGCCATCGCGCAGTGCTGCAGAGGGGAGCACAGGAACGGCACTCAGAGGAGAGAGGACACAGAAGGAGGAGGTTCTGTCACCTGCAGAGCACACCACCCCACCACCACCATCACCACCACCACCACCACCACCATCACTATCACCAGCGTCACCACCGCCACCATCACCGCCACCAGCACCGAGAGCCAGGAGGCATGCAGTGGCTAGCCTCTAGCAGATGGAGGTGTCCGAGGAGGACAGCATGGGAGGCCAACAGTCCATGGTGGCAGAGGATGCCAATGGTGCAGGCACACAGTCGCCCACCGAGCATGCCCACACACATGCCAGACGCCGCTGGGCAAGGGCAGCCAGTCCAGCTTCACAGGGTGAGGATCAAAGTGTATTTGCCGGTCTTGAGGGGAACATGCTCAAGGTGCAGCGCCTGCAAGGCAAAGCTATACGGTCAGTCCAGCGGCAGATGGTACAAATGAATGGGCACATGCTGCGAATCGAGAAGGGCATCAGTAGCATGAGCAATACTGTGGCTAGGGGCATGAGGGACTTGTCTGAGGAAGTGAGGCTGCTGTGCAGCAAAATGGATGAGGACCGTTTGGCGAGGCGCAGGGAGAGGCAGAAACTAGACAACTACACTAAGGCGGTGAACCGCCTCTCCACTGCCACCTCTCTGCTCTGCAGATGCTCGGTGGCCATGCAGGAGGAGATGGCCCAGTACAGCAGTGACGTGGCAAGGGGGCTGGTCACAGTGACCAGTGCACTGGAAGTGCTACAGACAAACCAGGTAGCCACTACAGGTGCAGTTGATGGGTGGGATAGTGAAGAGGCAACTAGCCGCAGTAGCATCTCGCCACCTATAACAGAGTCCAGGAGGTGCAGCGAACGGCACAGCACTGCCACAGGACAGACTGCCAGTGAGGACAGTGTGCCTAGGGAACGCAGCAGTGCTGCGCGTGGGCGCAGGAAGTAATGCCAGCCATCACATGGTATTTCGAAATTAGTAATGTAACCCATTTCGCCTATGTAATCTGCATTTCATTTTGGCCTGGCATGTTTAGCCCTTCATGCTGTGGCGGTGTGCTATGTTAATTAAACACCATCACTCACTTACAGTAACTGGCTGAGTCTCCTTACTTACTTAGAAATAGTTGCGTGTTATCTCAGCCCGTCTGTGTCTCCCATCTGGTGCTGTTGTCACACCTGCTGCGCTGTGCTCTGGCTGTGGAAAATCCTCACCCTCGTCCTCAGAGTCAGTTAGTTCCACTGCTGTTCCTTTCTTTGTGGCAAGGTTATGCAGCATGGCACATGTTGCGATTATCTTACAGCAGATGATGGGGCGGTACTGACGTGCACCTCCACTTTTGTGGAGGCAGTGGAACCTGCTTTTTAAGAGTCTGAAGGTGCGCTTCACAACATTGCGCGTGCTTTTATGTGCCACATTGTATCTTCTCTCACTTGGGGTGGATGGGTTGAGGTATGGAGTCAGGATAAATGTCCGCACGGCATATGCGCTGTCACCTAAGTGAGAAAGGAAGTGCCATTAATAGGAGCAACCAACACATTCATCCAAGGTATACATCAGGGTGTGTCACATTGATTTACCTAGCAGTTATCCTTCCCCAAATTCACCCCCAAGCAGACGTGTGTAGATTCCACTTTTCCTGAATATGTAGGAGTCATGGGTACTCCCTCGAAATTTGGCCACAATGTCAGTGATGATGCGGTCCGCATCGCATATCACCTGCACGTTGATGGAATGCGTAGATTTGCGGTTCCGGTATATGTACTCTGTAGCTGCAGGTCTGCAGATTGGTATGTGTGTCCCATCAAAGCATCCTATTACATGTGGGAACTGGGCCTTTTGTTAAAAATCCAGCTTTGTCTTATGCAGTTCCGCCTGTGTGCTGGGGAAGCGTATGTAGTGATGCATTCTTTGCATCATGGCATCCAGGAAATAGTTGAAAAAACGGGACAGGCAACTCTGTGACACACCACCTGCCACAGCTATCACACCCTGGTAACTTCCTGATGCAAGTAGGTGCAGGCTACAGAGCAACTGAACATGTGTTGGTATAGCGTGCGCCCTTGGTGTCTGATGCTCCAGGAGTGGGTGCAGGTCCCGTATCAGGTCTAGGATGGTTTGGGGGTGTAGCCTGTACCTCTCATGGATTTCAGCCTCAGTCAGATGGAACAGTGTAACGCGCAGTCTGTACACACGCTCCTCCCGTCTCCAGATCCTCAGTCCTGCTGCTTGCAAACGTAGCTGCCTTGCAATTACGTAGAGGGCCGCCATTGTGTTGACACTGTTGCATTTTGGAGCTGTTTAAATGCAGTGCACTTGATTACCACTTGCTTTGAGTCAGTGGTCCTAAATACCGAAAATTAGAAAATTCGGTATTACAGATTTTTGGTACATCGGATTAGCGATTTTTTAAGGACTTCTTATTTACAGATTCGGTAGTTAGGGTTTCGGTGTCTGCTAATCGCAATTTAAGGAATCGGTAACTGGTTTCCCTTATTTTTACCGATTCCTTATTTGCGTTGGCGTTTGGTGTTACCTACATTACACATGGCTAAATACTGGTTGGTAACGCAGAAATTCTGCGAATTTCGGCATTACCGACCGGTATTTAGCCACCTACATCTGGCCCTTAGTGTCTTATCCAACTAGCTGGGTCAACGCGTTATGAAACCCTTGAAATCTTTTCCGGTTCTCCTCAGGACCAGGACTAGGTCACACACACTACAAAAAAATTTATGACAAAAAACAATGTTTTAATTCTTTGTGCATAATTAGCGTTAGTTGTGTGCTCTCATCCGCAGCGATGTTTTTTGCGGAAGCTATCGCTGGAAAACTGGCGATATCGACAGTTTGCACCAGCTTGAGAATAGGGCGATAACTCTTTCGCCACTTTCGCTGTGCTAAAGTGCCAATAACTCGGCGATAAATTTAAATTAAATTAAATTACTCACATAATTTATAATGTCCCTCATTCCTTGTTTCAGAACCGATCACATTAAATATCAAAGAATCGCAAGCAAGACAACAAGCCTTAACACTGGACATCTAAGTGTGTTCCAGCACTGATCACGAATGGTAAGGGTAGAACCTGCCCCAAAAGATGTTTTTTTAGGGTAAAAGGAAAAATTTAGCACAAAGAATTAAAACATCAGGGGCATAATCTCAAGGACTTATCACAGAGTTACCAGTTTTCCAGCGATAGCTTCCAGAAAAAATATCGCCAAGGATGAGAGCGACAACTAACGTTAATGATATGCAGAGTAGGTGTTCCCGTGCAAAAACACACAAAAACACCACTTCGCGATATTCTCAACAACCAGCCAGATCTGTGATGCGATGCAAAAACAGGCGATAAGGTGTGTTAGCAGCAGGGATTTAACACCTGCCTTTTACTGGTGTAAAGCAGGATGACTACCTGCAGTATGAAAGGGAGCCCAGCCCAGAGCCACATCTGAGGACCAACACATGTCATGGAGACACTGATCATGCAGCTCGGAGACCCAAGAGGTCCACAACACCCACCGCCACCACCCCCATGCCCCCCCTGACCACACCCCCCCGGACTACCACCTAAGCAGCGCAGAACAGGACAAAGGACGTTCCTAACACACACCAGCCTCAGAGACTCAATGCCAGAGGAAGTCATTGCCCCCTGCATGCACAAAAGGACAACCATCCTCCGCATCCCAACCCACATTGCCCACAGGCTGACAGTACCAACACAGCGGACAACCAACATCCCTCCGCAGACAAAGCTGCTGGCTGTGCTGCACGTGTTGGCCCCTGGTACCTCCCAACCAACAACTGCCAGAGTCGGAGGAGTCTCACTGCCGGCCCTATCAAACTTCCTCACAAATGTCTTGGATGCAGGTCCACAATAGCAACGGTGGGCCCCTGTATCCGCACCACTCGACAGTTCCAATTTGTAGTGTTCCTGCGCAACCAACCCCAACGCCAGCCATTGCCAGATGTCTCTGTGCCCCAGATCCAAGATTGTAGTAACTGAAATGGGGGTGCGCACGGTCATGAAGTCCAGTAGTCAACAGTAGTGCAAAAACAGTCCTTTATTACAAAAACACAATAAACAATACGAAAAGCACAGCCAACACCCAACGGGGAAAATCATCAGGGCAACGTGTGGATTCAACTAACTGCATATGCTGTGGGAACTCCCCAATACAATTCTATAGTTCGGAAGTCAGTATTCAGAAACCTGTTGGACAAATGGTGACAATGGTCAAGCGTCTGTATAGTCACAAACCTAATCTGGTACAGTGTATAGCACATGGACAAACCGGAATGCTTACACGAAAGACAAATCCTGCTCAAAAAGACCGTAACAGAAGTATGTGTGGTCGTAACCTTCGTAGGAAAGAAAAGGAAGGTTACGGTCACAGGAACTTCTGTTACGGTCTCATGATGCAGGATTTCTCATACCTGTAAGCATCACGGTTTGTATCAGCTTGATCTCCATGCACCTTCACTCCCCCCACCCAGCCACCAGGGCGCCGCCATGACCGGTGGTGCCTACGCGATCCTGTGTGCCTGCTGCACCCCAGACCTGGTCCCCAGACCGGTCCGCCACCCAGCGATGACTGCCCGCCCCTGCGCACCTAGGCCTCAATGCTCACCTGCCACCTCTGGCATGTCACCAAGAAGGCCCACCATTTGCTGGTGCAACCTCCTCAGCCGATCACTGGATTCTGCGCCACAGACCCCCAGCGCACCCTGCTGCACCACACCATGGAGTCATGTCTGTGCAGTCTGCTGCCTTTTTCGTATACTGCGGACCAGCTGGGCTCACAATTCAAATCGAATCTTGATTGGCAGGCCGGCGTATCAAGGCCTACGCATCAACGCAGGCTGCACACCCACTCAGCTCTGGTGCCACTAACTCAGTGCACCGCAAGTCATCGCCACGTGGCAAGAGACTCGTGCCGGCCAAAGTGCCTCGGCTGCCACCAACTCTGTGCACCGCAAGTCATGGGCCCTTTATGATTGAGTCTCGTGGTGCGGACGCCATCATGTCACCTCAGGCAGTGGGGAATGTGATATAGTAGGGCCCTAGGCCCTCATGCATAAATAATGACCACACAGACACACTCAGATAGATAGTGGAAATGGCCTCAAGCACGTACACCCGGCCCGTTTTATTGGCAGGGTCACATGTCCTGTGACGCCTGTGCTGGATGGGTGTGGTGTGGGTGTAAAACCAGCCCTCACGGAGTGGCTGCAGCATGCTGACAACTAGACCTGTGATCAGCAGATCACTACACGGAAGACATGGGACATGTAGCATTGTCGTTCCCCCTGTGGGCGTAAGTGGAATGGGCTGGCCTGGCGTATGCCAGTCCAGCGTAGGGGTGTGAACAATGACCCCAGGGCTCTGGGCGTGGTTCCATTCTGGGCTGGACAAGAAAGTAACTAATGCGTGTGTGTCTGTTGTAGTGTCGGCGCCACCCGGACCACAATCAGTAATGTTGCACTCTGTGCCTCAAGTCCCACAACATGAGCAACATGGACGTAAGGGAGAATCACTGACCCTACATTCATCCATACTTTCACACTTGAATGATCACAGACATGACACATCTGTGTGAATTTGAATGTTTAATGCACATTCAGTGGAGTGTTGTAGCTGGAGCAGTAGGGGGCCATGCAAACCCCACTTTACTTTGTTGGCCCGTGGAGGGCCAGCCAGAGTCCTTCAGGGAATGACAAGTACATTTGACGAGAAAGAGTTCAGTCCGCAGTCTGATAGCTGTGTCATTGGTGACCAAACAGAATATGGCAGTCCATGTCGAAGTCCAAGGTGAGTGTGGCAGAGTGCATCGGGGGACAGAGGAAGCTAATGATGCAGAGGGCAGAACCAAGCAGAAACAGGCCATATGGCGAAGATGAATGCTACTGCTTCCTTCTTACCAGTAAGGCAGAATCATTCGCATCTTCATGCTTGGATGTTTCATGTGCCTCACATGTGGGTGGTGGTGTTCTGTCTCCAGCACTGTGTGGCACTGACACATCAGGGGGCGGAGATGTGGATGTCGAAGGAGCAGCATTCATCTGCGCCAAGCCTTGTGGCAACAATTCCATGATGAAGATCTACAGGGCATGGTAGAGCCCAGCTACATCACACTGGTGTGCAACCGTGGCAGCCATTCTTTCCGCCTGCAACCGCTCCATGTTCTCCATGGTCCTCTTCATGTGTCCCAACTCCCAGATGACTCCACTGGAGCCACTCTGACTAGACAGTCGTGCTTGTCTCAGAGTCAGGACTCCAGCGATGTCATCCATGGATCGTTGGAGAACATGGAGCGAACTGTGGGTGTCTGTTAGGGACTATAAGTGGTCCCTGATGGGACTTAGACACCCACGTATGGCATCTAGTTTGGCTGCCATGAGGTCAAACCCCCCCCGCACCTGATCAGCCATCTTCTCCTGGCACCCTAACACACGTTGTTGGAAGGCCATGTGTTGTTCGTGTGGGTATTGGGAGACAGCTGTGGTGGTTGGTGCTTCCTGCTGTGTGGTCCGTGCAGGGGGTGAGGTCTCCTGGATGCAGCTGGGCTGCCCTGCTCCTGGAGGTGAGGTGCCGAAGGTGGGGAGGTCCTATTTGTCATCAATGAAGAGTTGTTGGGTCTGCTCTGCAGGAGGTTTTGATTCTCCCTCTGCAAAGTGAAGGGGAGCTGCAGTTTGCCATTGTGTTCACATGTATGTAGACGTGTTGTACAAGTTTACATACAGACTGCATGACATTGTACATTGCGACTGTTTGGGAGGAGCTGCCTATTTGATGCAGGACAGTGGACATTTTGACAATATCACGGATGTGTGTTTGTACTTGTACATCATCATCTCACATTTCCCTGCTATGCCAAATTTGATTGGCCAGTTTCTACACACATACGGCAGCAGTTGTGTCCTCTATTCTGTTGTGAACGTGTTTCAGTTTGTACCACATTGTTGTCAATGTTGATGTGCTCTGCTTCTTATATGTGTGTGCTGCATTGTGGGAAAGTCGCCCCTGCAGCTCTGATTTTGCTGGCCTTTATCCCTTTCAGGCTGTGTGCCTTTCAATTGTGTGCTTATACAGTGCTGAGATGTTGCAGACTTGGGTAAATTGGGCTCTTGGTGGGAGTTGGGACTCTTGGGCATGGTTTGTCCGCAGATGCCTTGTTGATGTCAGGGGTTGTTTGTGCACGTGTCAGACTGTGACCTGCTCCTTTATGGATGTGGTCCACACTCAGCCACCTCAGTGTTGTGGCGTGCACCATGTCATGATAATTGGACTGCAGCCATGCTAATCGTCATGCAGTGCCACTTGCATTGTCAGTGTGGGTCACAGACCCACAGCTTTGCAGGGTTCAGCACATGTGCCTGGGTTTGTTGTGAGATTAGTGATGTGTGGGGAGGGCCCCCTCTGGGCACATAGTCAACGGGGGCCTACTTGCAGTTTCTAGGTGTTCTGCAGTTTGCCAAGGGGATCAGGGACATACTCCAGAGTCATTGTGGGTGTGCACTGTGCTATGCTTAATTGTGCATGTGTGCCATTGTGCCCATCTCTCCCCATCCCCCCAGTCCCTGGTCGTTACTCACCCTCTTGCTGCTGTGTCGGCTCCTGTCAAGCAGTGTCCGGTCCCCCAACTCCTGCCACCATCTCCACAGTGACAACTGTGGACACCATTTCCTCCATCTCGTCCAGTTCCTCCTGTGGCACTGGACTCCCACCTCCAATCTGCATTGCTGCCTTCTGGTTGTTGCCGAGTTTCTGCTTGGCTTTGCGGTTCACATCATTCCAGCTTCCTCTTGACCTCTTCCTTTGTTCTCCTCAGCACTCCGATTGCATTCACATTGGCCACGATGGACTGTCAAATTCAATTTTTTTTGTTGCCAATGACACATTGGAGATGACAAACAGTTGTTGATAGTATTTTATCACCTCCGTTATCAGGATCCTGTTTTACTGCGGACTGAACCACGTCCTCCTCTTCTTCTTGTCCTTGTCATTCCCTGACCCGAGGTCTTGGCCTCATCCTCTGGGGGCTTGTGGGGTTCAGGTCGTCCTCTGTTCCTGCTCCGGCTACCTCCATTGTGCTTCGCAGTTGTTTTGTTTTTGTTTGTGGTTTTTCTTTCTGCTTTTATAGTGATTTTTCCCACCTAACGTGTGTGAATTGCAGGCCTGGCACAGCTTATCACTGATTTTGTTGTTGTGGTTGTGCCCATTGCCACTTTTTTCGCGTTCGGGTTTTGATTTTTATCGCAGTCCCGGTAATGGTTTCGCGGACATTTGACGCTTTATCGGGACACTATCGCATGTTACCGCCGTGTTGAGAATGTGACGTTGACACCGAGTTATTTTCCCACGATAGACTGCAATATGTAAAATTGCGTTAACCTATTTTGGCGATGAATATTGCACGTTCTTGAGCATATACTCCATTGCTTTTTGTCATAACTTTTTGGGTAGTGTGTGACCTTGTCCTGAGGAGAACCCGAAAAGATTTCAAGGGTTTCGAAATGCATTGACCCAGCTAGTTGGATAAGACACTAAGGGGCTTATTTAGAAGCCCCTTCCACCACACATACGTACCTTGTCCCATGTTAAAAATTATGCAAAAGTGGCACAAGGGGCTTGTAAATAAGCCCCCAAGTTATATAGACTACAAGCAGCCAACAAACATGGCAATCAGCCTATTGTTCCATTCGCTCCCAACTAGCTTGTAATGGCAGGATTCACATTTTGACTAGTGTATAAATCTGTTGACCGCCATTCTTTTCAACTAGAAATGAAGGATAGGTCTGCCTATCAATTGTTATGTTTGTATATTCACATGTTGTTCATTTTGTATCCATTTTTGTGATTATGTATGTTATATATATGTCTTCAACCGGTGATCTTTCATGTACGACATGTTTGAAATGTCCATGACTCTTTTTTTCAAAGAAGCAAAGTAAAAATTGAAGGTGAATTAAATCACTAAGACCACTAAATCTAATACGATGGTCCTGTTTTTGTAGTTTTCAAATGAATTGTAGCACCCTATACACTGTCTATTTCTGTTATATATCATTGAGACCCAGTGTGGGTGCTTTAAATGGGCCCAACCCCTCCTTGTTCATAAGTTACCTAAAAGGTGGCCTAGCTCTAGTGAAATAACTGACTAGCTAAAGAAAGCTAGCAGACTTTCAGGCTCTGCTGAGTAAAGAGCTGAGGGCCTGATTTTGACTTTGGCCCAGTGCAGACGGTGAGCCGGCACTGCTGTGCCAGAGGCGCGCAAGGACCGTCTGCCATATTATGAGTTTAACTCAAGTATGGTGGACGGTCCTTGCCCCTTCTTATGGCGGTTCCAGGACGGCACTGAAATTTCCTCAATTTGTTCCTATTTCCTAAGGTACTGAAAGCTTAGGGCCTGATTTTGAGTCTGGCAGTGTGGCGACAACCAAGCTCACCATAGCAGTGGTTTCAAAGTCGTTGCGGCGGAGGACTGCCGGCTGCACCAGGGAACAGTTGTTCGTTGGCAGCGCCAGAGGTGTTCCACAATGTAGTATGCTCAGCGCGACTGCCACAGGGAACAAAGGCCCCCTTTGTTCCTGCACTGGCAGCCTTTTCAGGCAGTTCTCCACCCATGAAATGGCTGGTGGTGCAGGAGCTTGTAATATGCGGGACTACCGCAGTCCATCTGAGCACACTACATTGTGGCCCACATCCGTCAGGGAACGAGGGTTTCCTGGTGCAACCGGCAGTCCTCCGCTGCAACGACTTTCAAGTAATACGGCACACAGACCACCGCTACGGCAAGCCTGGCGGTTGCAAGACCACCAGACTCAAAATCAGGCCCTACGTTTTCAGTACCTTAGGAATGAGGACAAATGCCATGAAAAGTTCAGAAATGTAGGCAAAGTGCTTTAAAAGTAAAAATGTTTGCAATGGTAGTCTTTTTTAGGCTACTCAGCCTGACTTCTCAATATTTAGTTTGGGCCACAGATAAAGGTTTCAAGGGGCAAGGAGGATTGCTCCCCATATGTACTGGTAGTCAGTCACAGCAGAAGAAACAGAAGACAGCTGATCAATTGGAGTGCCAGACTTGAGGAGGCATTTTGTAAACGTTGCAAATGTGTCATCAATCCATTAGATGATCCCAAGCATAGTGAATTTAGTAGTTCAAGTAAATATTATTTAAGGGTGGGCGCAGTTGGCGGTGTACCACTAAACAACAGACCTCCACTCCATCTCATTCCAATTAATAAAACATATACCTCACATACCTTTGGTAAAACCAGCAGTAACTCTATCTTTATATGCTAAAATGCATATAGTCATCTCACAAAAGTGAAAATGAAAATACAGCAAGCAGTGAGAGAGGTGATGATTTTGGGGTCCTTCCTGACCTAAGGAGAAAACGAAGCAGATGATTTGAGCACGAAGAGCAGATCAGGCTGAACGATTAGGTGGCGGTCCCATCCTGCTAGGACCACCCCAAGCACAGTTACGGCCAAAAATAGAATCCCAACCAAAGGCCCTGCAAAGCATTATGGAATGAGATTCTAGAGTGCAGTGAATATTATAGTATCCAATATCAAAACATTCCTCAAGCGGCAGGCCTCTCCCAGCTCAGCTGAGAGCTAATACTATAATATTCACTGCACTCTAAAATCTCGCCCCATAATGCTTTGCTGGGCCTTTGGTTGGCATTGTATTTTTGCCCATAACTTTCCTTGGGGTGGGACCACCACCGAATCATTGAGCATGATATGCTCTTTGTGTTCAAGCTATCTGCTTGGTCCTCCCCCTAGGTTAGGGGGGACCCCAAAATCATCACCTCTCTCGTTGCCAGAAGAGGATATAAGAAACGAGTACATAACAGTTGGTTAACCTGGCTGTTTATAGATGCATTAGAATCAAATTGAAATACTGGATTTGTAAATATCACCTGAAGCTGAATGGTAATAATAACCATCTCCAGTCCAGTCTGGTCTCTTCCTTTTTGACTGTCTTTTTCATGTAAGAAACTAGTGCCATTAAATTGTTTGAAACTCTTAGGAGTGAAATTCGATTTGGGACGATCACTCAACTCAAGTTAAAGTGGTGGTCAGTGTGTTACAGTTTCAAATTTGAATGCTCAGGAGGATTATCTTTTACGTTATCCCACAAGATCCAAATCTTTAATAGTTTAATCTCTGCACAACTGGACCACTGCAACTCAATGTACCTGGAATTACCCACAAACTTGTTACATACAATCCACTTGGTTAAAAACCCAGTTGCAAGCCAGTGCCTTAACACAAACAGATGTGAATCTATGTCTATTTCTCTGGAAATCCACCACTGGCTTCCAGTAAAGTAAAGTAATGTATTCAAATCTCTTTGGCTGGTGCACAAGACCATCTTTAGTTCCAAACTTTTGCCTTTATCAGAACGCTTTGCTTTTTACAAACTCTGAGAATGTCTTTCGGACTACCATAGAACAGTGATTTTTCAGTGGTGATGGAAAAATATTGGAATGCTTCAGCGCTATACTCAAAAGGTCCAGAGTTACTATGAAAATTAAGGAAGTACTTGAAGACGTGATTTTTTTCATCTACTTAATTTGTTTTTGTAGTATAGTTTGGTTAGGTTATTACAGTGGCTGGATATTTTAGCATCAAGATACCCGACTTTGAAAGGTTCACTTTAAAAGTAACTAAAATAAAAATGTAATTAAATACAACCACCTTACTTTACTCTAATCCCCTTACTCTTAATTTCTTAATCCATTCCCTTAACCATTTATTTCTAATCTTCATGCATACCTCTTTATCTTTAATACTACCCTCATTCCTTAGCCCCCTACCTTAGACTGCCTACTCCCCGCATTGACCCTTACACTTAACTTTTATTTTTAAATCTTTATCTTTAACTCCTTGTTTGTAATCTGTACCTTTACTCTTAATTCCTGACCCTTAACCCAACACTTTTACCCATAATCCCACCCTTTACTCCTTTTTCCTTATCATCAACCCATTACCCTGTACGCTAAACCCATTCCTGTTATGCTTTCATTGTATGATTTACAATGAAATGATAAATGATGAGATGGTCTGCAAACAAAATGGTAATCCACAAGAAAATGCAAATGAGGAAATGGCATAACACTAAAATAGATGCATACAAAAGGTGAGCAATCCACCTCAAGAAGACAATTCAGGTACTGTTGCCTTTTAGTCAGTACTATTTGATATTACATGTTGAAAACTTTAAACTCAAACTTTGATCACACAATTAAACCCAGCAGTACAATGGTAAAGCCTCTCTATTCCACTGTGGTGGTCGTTTATGTGGCATGATTCTTAAATTCTGCAGTTTGTGAATCTCAAAGGCTGTTAGGCCTGAAAAGGCCATATTCACAGTTGTATTCCTTGCCAAGTTTGTAAATTGTAATTGTAAATTGTATTTGTAAAGCACTTATTACCCCTGAAAAGGCATAGAAGCACTTTGCAGCGATTAGCACGCTACTCCAGAACCCAAGTTTAGAGTTAAATAGTTAGTAGATTAGTAATATATGCTTCATTTTTCTATGTAGATTGGTTGTTATAAGTTTGTTAAAGCTGGTGTGCTTGAGTCCTCGTGCATTTGGCAGTGTTTTGAGTAGAGATAGCATAATGTAAGTGGTTTAGAAAAGGGAAAATGTGAGTTGTTATTGGGTGTAGGAGACGTGTGCCAATTAGTTGGGTTAATTTAAAAAAAATGAGGGAGATGTTCGAAAGATATGTTTTTCCATTTCGTAGTAGTCAGAAGGTTTGGGATGAGTCAGAATGAGGAGGAATTGTACAAAGGTTGTAGGGAATGGATTTTTTTAGCAAATAATTGGAATTATGATATATATGTATATAGAAAAAAGCACACATCTAAATATGCAGTAATATACATGCATACATGTACATATATATATATACACAATACTTAGTAAAACTGTCTTACCAGCATATGCCGTGCTATATATGCCCCCATATGTACATAGAATCAGCAATAATTACAATGACTAACATAGACATGTATGTTGTGGTGAAGTATAGAATTTTTTGCCCTCTCCATTTACGAATGTATCTGCTTGTAAATGGAGGCATGATTCCATGTACAGGAACACATGTATAACAACATCCTCTTCTCCATACTCAGACCTGCATTTTAGGCCTGATTACAATGGTGGTGGTCAGACTGTGGACAGGCCGTCGGTGACACTCTGACCTCCAACAGACCTTTGGTCTGACCACTGTATTCTGATGGTCAGACCCTAAGCTGTCAGCTGCAAGACCGAGGCCTACCAGGAATATAAGTTCCCGACAGGGCGGCGATTGGAGCAGCATGCCTGAATGGGGCAGTGCCAAAGTAGGCACCGCCATCGGAATTACAAATTCCCTTTCAGACAGCCTTCTTATCGCATAAAAAGGTTGTCAGAAAGGGATATGGGGGCCTCAAACAGGGTCCCCTGTTGTCGTAGGCCACACCAAAATTGGCCCTGGGGGCACATGTAGTGCCTCCACTTGCCTCCGAGCACAGCATGCCATACACCGCATGGTGCATGGCATGTGGTGCACAGACATGTAGGAGGTGCTAGACAGCATCAGCATGTGCTTAGGCCCTTTACCATGGCTGCAGCATGCTCCGACAGGTTTTTGACCAACAGCCTGGCAGTCGTATCATGATGTGGTGGTCGGACCGGCCGCATGCTTATCATGCTTGTCAGTGGTCTCCTGACCACTGCAATAGCAGCTGGCCGTTCGACCAGATGGAATCAAAATGATTCCCTTTGTCTTTTTTTGCTTAAAATATATGGTAATACAATTATGGGTACCTTCCCTATAATGAGATATAGTTACTGTAACATTCAGAGTTCCATATAAACAAATGTTTTACTGAGATGCCATTGAAGGAGACTTCTAAGGATCCCTGACAAGGCAAGACGTTGCCACACACAATGCAACATATTAGTCATTGACTCTTTTGGGGGCAACTTAATTTGCCTTACCTTTGAAAGACATCACTGAGGCAAGATCCTAATCTTGAAGTCTTCTTTTCAAACTTCTCCATTAGCTCATTGTCATCAGCCTGCCTCCAGTACAGCTTACATCTCGTAGACCACCACTACCAATGGTCGTATGTGACCTTTAATTTGAATTGGGACACGTCGGTCAAGCATTAGGTGGCTGACCGTATGAAAGGTAGCAGACAATTCCACTAAAGTTATGACGGGCCTCACCCTTGGATGTAGGTCTACTTTTACCATGTTCCTTCTATTTATCAAGACTTATTCTCTATCATTTTCAGGGCAAAATCTGGGATGTTATCAGTCAACTATACATCCCCCATGGCCCCCATGGCCTCAAGCACATTTCAATTCAGTATTGTTCCAATGAAAAGGGCTCTTACAAGCAAAAAGTATTTCAGCACTACCAATGGCAAGTGGGTCATGTCATTTTGAGCATGGCCAGAAAATAAGCCTATCTGCTTTACACCCTGGCACCTATCCAGGACAAGGAATTTTCCTGCTGCATTGGTACAACAACACACACAAATCTTTTAATTAATAGCCCTCAATATAAAATATAAAAACTATTTAAGCATGTCACTAGCTGATCCAGACCGGTATGTGACAAAGTATAAATATAATCCCATCCTATAATAATGCAGAGAGGGGCTTATTTATGAGAGCCATTCATCACTTTTGCGCAGTGTAAAGTGGTACATGTATGAGGCAGGGCTTGGAGTGGCCTCATAAATCATGAGTAAGGCAATGCAGAGCAAATTGCTACACCGCCTTACTCTGTGACCAGGAAGTATTCCATAGGCATTTCGGTGGGTTTTTCCCAGATTTACAAAATTATGTACACCTGCTTGTTTTTTCTCTTTGCATGTGTGCTGCACAGGAAAATGCCTCTGTACCATCATAAGATTGCATTTGTGACAAAGTATTTGTCACGCCCCGACGCCGCTTGACATAGTATTTGTCACGTTCCTGTTGCACAGTTTGTCTTGCATGTGAAGGCAATAAGGTCCCCCCTACCACTAGTAGATGCTTGGAGAGTGAACCTATTGAAGGAGGGGGTTACTGCCTCAGGAGCCTCAGGAGCAGGTACCTGTTTGCTAAGGGGAGCTCCGAGTCCAGGACACACCCAGACATTAAAGACACTAAAGACACTAAAGAGAAAAACCTAACATTGGCGAACACATCGCCCAAAGTGATAAGAAGGCACCAAAAAAAGCATATCTCAGGGCAGCCACAACCCCGCTGTCCAGAGCAAGTTGTGCAAGCCTAAAAGCACCAGATCTGAGCAACATACAGAAAATTACTCCCTCTCTGAGATCTTACTTTAGAATCCAGGAGAAGGACGATAAGCCAGAAAAAGGAAGGAGCGGACCAAACGTTTTGGAGGAAATCCGCAGCTGCGTCACCACAGAAGCGGATCTTCAGCCATCTTCTTCGCCTCTGACAGGTGTCACTAAATTAAAAGCCATAAGAATGGTAGAGAAAACCAAGGATGGAAGCATAGATCTAGTGACGAGCAACAGATATCAAGTTCTCTCGACACAGGAGCCAGAAACAGGAGGAACAGCCCCAGAAGGTGCTGTCCCCGAGGGGAGAGCAGACACCATCCCGATCACTAGACAAGATCCAATACCCTCCGGTAGTCCCCATGCAGAAAAAAACCTAAAAGAAATGATGAAGGAGATGAGAGCCAATTATGCGATCTCAGAGAGGAACCAAACAAAGATACAAGAAGCTTGTGAGGCACTCGATCAAAAAATAAACACGCTCATAGACAGAGTGACGCTGGTGGAGGGGGAAGTAGAGTCACTGAGCAAAAAGACAGAGGCTAATCATGATGAAATAACCAGGTTGAAAACCAGAGAGATTGAGATTAGTGAAAGAATGGAATCCCTGGAGAACCACGCTAGGAGGAACAATCTCAAAATCCTAAATGTGCCGGAAGGCGTTGAAGGGGAGTATATAAAGGGATTCACGATTCAGCTACTGGAGGAGAAAATTCCCTGGACCAAATCGGTTAACCTTGCAGAGGATATTCAAAGTATACATCGAGATCCCTTCTATAAAGGGAAACCGAGGAAAAACCCCAGAAAATTCTTGATCAACTTTATGACATATTCACTGAAGGAGAAAATCCTGAGTGAAAGTCTTAAGGCTGGCTCGTTTTCTAAGGATGATTGGTCTTGCAGAATCAGGTCAGATATATCTAGAACAACCCAAGATAGGCAATTGGAATTGGGCCAGCATATGCCACAACTAAGATCGCTCGGTGCCACTGTTCAAATGCGCTTCCCAGCTTCTTTGAAAATCATGTGGGACAATAAGATGCACAACATGAGAGACCCGAAGGAAGTTGAAGACCTCACTGAATGAATTAAAACACAACAGAAAGATCACTCCTAAGATACAAGACATAAGCCATAAGGCTGGTCTTCAACGGTGATAGATGGCAAAAATCTGTAAATCATGTTGAAGGGCAAGGAGCTCAAAAGGGCAGAAAATCTGCCCAGAAAAAAGAAGAAAAAGAAGGCTTCTCCAGGGAGGGGGGGGGGTCTACTGTAAAGAATGCACATTAGAAAACTTTGAAAAAGAAAAAAATCATAGCACGGGGTGGGGAGCAAAATGGGGAAAAAAAGAAAAAAAGTCCTAAAAGCAAAACTAAGAGGAGGAACAATGCCCCTAAGTGGATCACAGGGGATTAAAGAAGATTCTAGTTGCTGGTAAGGAAGCCAAAGAAAAGAGGCTTAATATCCTATCGTGGAACACAAATGGGCTAAGGATAAAAAAACGGAGATTGAAGATCCTGGAATACCTAAAAAATATGGACTGTGAAATAATCATATTACAGGAAACACACCTACTAAAAGAAGAATGGGCGTTGATTTGTAAAAATCAAAGATGGATGGATCACTGTATAAACCAAGAGTGTACCGTAAAGGGCGCAGCAATTCTATTTAAAAAATCTTTGAAAGCAGTCATTGAAAAAGCAGAAATAGACAAAAAAGGAAGCTGGGTAATTGTAAAAGCAAGGATCCACAATAATTTCTACACAGTAGTGGGATATTATGGCCCTAACGTAGATGACTCTGAGGGGAAAATATATTCTCATCTAATGACAGCCCAAGCACCGATAATAATGGGTGGGGATTTTAACATAATACTAAACCCCAAAGAGGATCGACACCTAGCAAAAAATTTCCCTAATCTACCAAAAATGAGAGAATGGGTCGGGGGGATCGTAGATATATGGAAAGAAAAAGGAAATCAAAATCACAGATTCACCCTCAAAAGCAAAAGGCTAGGTCATGCCTCCAGAATTGACTTTTTTCTGATTGACAGAAGCCTGGTTGACTGTACTAGGAAGGTTGAGCATATACCAGAACATATCTCGGATCATTCAACAGTGCAACTCAGCCTCAGCCTAAAAACCTCCCCATGCAATCAGAGATGGACAGTGGACAGAGTTATCTTTGTAGACACATCTTGCATGGATAAGTTGGCGGAAGAGACAGAACTGTTCTTCCAACTGAATAAAGAAGGTACAACAAAACAAATAGCCTGGGACGCATACAAGGCCTTTATCAGGAGGAGAATCATAAACATCACAGGGCATAAAAACAAGGAGAAAAAGACCTTCATCAAACAAATTGAAAAATAACTCGTAGCTCTGGATGCAGAGCTTAGGAAACTGAAAACCGCCCAAGAAAAGGTAGTAATAGAGGAAAAAAAGAAAGGGAAAAGGGTAGAATTAGCGGACTTCCTTGAAACAATAGTTAGAGACAAATGGGAGGCCAGTAAATTATCACACTAAGAGTATGGAGAAGGCTGTGGGAGAATCCTGGCATGGAAAACAAAAACAGAATCAATATGAAATAGGGTCACGAAGATACAGAAGGAAGGCCAACTTGGCTGCTGCTTGGAAGATACTGAAATTAGGCGAGAATTTACAGAATTCTTTGATAAATTATATATATGGAAGAATCATCTAGGTCTAAAGAGCAAATACAAAGTTTTTTAGATAAGATAACAACGGCATCCCCTGAGCAATGAATAGCCATAAACCAGGAGATTTCCAGAGACGAAGTCTTAGACGCAATAAAAAGCCTAAAGAAAGGAAAGGCGGCAGGCCCAGGCGCGTTACCAAACAAATCATACTTAACCTTACGGGAAATACTAGTATCCCCCCTAACAGATCATTTAAACGATATCTTCTTAGGGAAAAATGATCTTCCAGATTCATGGAATGACGCAATAGTGAGTATTTTACTAAAACTAGAAAGGACCCATCAAATGTGAGTCATACAGACCCATCTCACTTTTAAACTCAGACTACAAGATTTACACACAGATACTGGCCAAAAGACTAGGGGAAGCGGCGAGGTCCCTGATCCATCCAAATCAAAAAGGGTTCAGTAATATACGAACTATCACACGAGTTCATCAGTGCCATAGACATTGCAACCCATAATTCCACACCATTGGCAATTATGACTTTAGACGCTGCAAAAGCGTTCGACAGGGTTAGGTGGCCTTTTTTGAACGCCACTCTAGTCAAATTTAATCTTGGGGACAACTTTGAGAGTGCAATTATAAATATATACAAAAACCCAGTAGCCAAAGTGCTGGTTAACGACGCTCTCACTGACAACATAAAGATAAAGAGAGGCACAAGATAAGGGTGCCCCCTTTCCCCACTACTCTTTAATTTTTACATAGAGCCTTTAGCGTGCCCTTTGAGAAGGGAAGAGGGGATAGAACCTTTTAAACATCAAGACTGGGAAAAAAAAGTCACACTATATGCAGACAACTTAATGATATTCACTGGCGACCTAAATAGCTCACTCCCAAAGATAGAAGAGATTATAGATCAGTTCGGGGTAGTCTCAGGATATCTAGTGAACCAATCAAATTCGAAAATTTTAGAGTGGAATACAAACTCTGGAAACCCATTAGTGAGGGGAAAAAAAAATATCTAGGGATAGAATATATAAGATATAGACGGGATAGCCAGCATGAATTTTGCTAGAATTCATAAAGACATAAGGAAACTCCTTAAGGCTTGGACAGGCTTACAATTGTCTTTTTTAGGCAAATCCAACATAATTAAAATGAGTATATTACCAAAATTTACATACCTATTTAGTTCTATCCCGTTGGATTTCAAGACAGAGCAGATAAAAAAACTGCAAGGGGAGATATCCAGTTTTATTTGGGCGGCCAAGGGGGTAAGGATTGGCTGGAAAAAACTAAGAAGAAATAAGGCGCAGGGAGGAATTACGAGCCCGGATATAATCTAGTATTGCAGAGCCTTCCAATTTAAAAACATAAGGAGACTTCTGGTTAATTGGGAAGCATGGCCGACGTACTTGAAAGCCTCAGTCGACTCTGATGGAGACCATTTTCTTTACAAATTCGGACATCCCAAATATTTCAACTAAAGACATTGAAATCAGCTGCAAAAACCTGGTATGGAATAAGAATGATCCTAAAAATTCCCTACTGCAGCAAGTATGCACCAATCTGGGACTCTGCAGGTACCCCTGATTGTCTAAAAGACAGACTAGTGACTCCCCTGAGAGAAGGAAACATAAACAACTGGGGACAGTTAATAGAAAACAACAAAATCATAGAATGGGAGATCCTAAACTAAAAGACTCAGGGATCGCTAGCGAGATTCAAATACTCCCAACTCATTAGTTGGATAAAAGACATGAAGGAAAATCTACAAGGGGACGATGACATTGAGCAAAAGCTATTGAGCACAAAGCCCTTCAAAAAGGAAATATCGTTTTGGTACTGGGCCCTTATAAGAGCTGGTGAAACAGAATATAAAGCCCAAAATGAAATCTGGGGAAAAGCCTCGCCAGGGCTAGACATTCTCCACTACTGGCAAAACTCAATGGCAATTTTTGGGCACGTTGTAAAATCCGCCCCACTGAAGAAAAATCATCTATTCACGGCACACAGATCATATTGGACACCAAAAAGGCTGACTAAGATCAACAGTAATAAGGTAAAAAAGTGCCCCAAATGTGAGGAGGAAAGAGCAGATGATCTGCACATGTTCCGGTACTGCATTCAGCTGGAGGAATTCTGGAAACAAACAGGTAAGACTCTTTCCGAGGTGCTGGAACAACCCATAGAGGTAAGCATGGAAGCAGTTATTTTTGGGATTAATCAACAAAATATAAACTATCCCACAATGAATAAGGATCAGGAAAATATCTTCTTCCGATTAATACTGCTAGCCACAAGGGAGATATTTATTAATTGGGTAAAAGATACACCACCAACACACAATGAATGGCTGGCTTCCATACTAAGGGTGTACAAATTAGATAATCAAGGGAAAAAGAGTAAGAAGTTTAAATTCTGGAATATCTGGGAACGTTACAACCAAGTGAACAACAGGGGTCCAATGATTAAGGCAACGGCAACAAAGATTTCAAGCTGGGCCTTGAACAGAGAAGTCATCATGACTAGCTCCCCCAATTCCAACAATCTTGTGCCTGGAGATGGACAAAAAGGGGCCCTAGAGGACAAGGCTAGACCTATCCCTTACATAACACCGTAAGGATACAGCGCATTGGGAACAGAGTGTTTAAAGGGGCCCCAGACTCCTCCAAACTCCCAAAAACTTCGCTTGATGAAGACAAAAAAAAAAAAAAAAGCTACCTGAGGGAGCCTTGTCATGTCTTGATCTTGGTTGCCTGCTGCCTCCTTTTGCTAGCAGACCAACACCGCATACTTCATTGTGGATTTGGGGAATTTAATTTTGAAAATGAAGAGGCTATCGGGCAGAGTGTGTGCATAGAATCGGGCTTTTTCACTGATCTGAGCAAGCTGGATCTGAGCGTGTGACTTGGTTTACAACATATTGATGTCATCACAGTAAATGCTCTGTGTGATTTATCCACGAGAGTTGGATTACACGCTGAACCCGTGACTTGGCATGCAACGTAGTGATGTCATGACTCTAAAACGTGTCTGCTATCTTGGATTGGGCTGAATTCAACTAATTATTCCACTAGCAGCATTCGCTTCAAAGCCATCTTGGACTGGGAAATATTCATGTAATTCCTTCATACACAGCATTTTCCTCAAGTTTAGTTGGTCATTCACATTGGAGCTCAATACATACTCAGTGTTTCTATTTCAGTATCTTCAACTTCCTCAGGTTTATTTAACAGTGGTGTGGTAAATTCTATATGTATTTATTTTGGGTTGTTGGCACAACTGTTACAGCTTTTTTTTTACAGTTGTTCTGGAAAACTTCTATATTTTTTACTGTGCAGATATAGCTACGCCTCAAAAAATTACCCAGCCATCTCCCTTTTTGGCCAAACCTGGAAAGCCAGCTATTAAGTGGTCACAATGGCTTGGACTATTTGAGAATCACATTGATGAGAGCAAATATAGTCCTCAGCATACATTTATCTTACTATTTGGCAGTTTAGGGCTTGCTGCACAGCAAATATTTGACAATTTAACAATCACACAATCTCCTCCATTTCAGTCTGGTGATGCTTAATGGAATGTATACGTAGAAGCTCTTGAGCGCTTACGCCAGCAGTTTTCACATGAACCTAGCATTATATTAGAGCATCATAATTTTTTTAAAACACAAACCAGCTGTGGGTGAAGAAGTTGAAGACTATATTGCTGCATTTAGGATTTTTGCTTCTACTTGTGACTTTTGTTTGGATGTTGACAACAAGCATACAAGATTGGTTTGTGTCCAGTTGATCATCTTGCAAAATTCAAGAAAGATTGCTGAGTTGCCGTAATCCCACACTTAATTAGGTCATTGACTTGAATTAGAGCTTTGAAAGATCTCTTATTTCATCTACATTACTTCATCCTGAGGCTTCTGTGAGTGTCCTAGCTATTGAGGAGCCTTGACATATTTATACAGTTTGTTTGGTGAACAGAGCAAACAAGTATTATAAAAGTACACAGAAGAAAGGTTCAATTATGTGTTTCGGATGTGGTTCGAAGAGCCACATCAGCAGTTTCACAGGATGTCCAGATATTGGAAAGAGATGTGTGTTCTGCAAGAAAATAGGCAATTTTCAGACAATGTGTTAGAGTAAAAAGAACACAGTCAAATTTATTGGTGTGGATACTCAAGTAGATACCTGAATGGATTCTATTCATAAAGTGGTTCTAACTATAGAGTGTAATTCAATATCTACTTAAATTAAGGGTCCCATGTGTGAAGCTGTGATTGATGGAGTTACATTACAGGTAATGGCAGGCTCAGGGTCTCCAACTACCATTTTGAGGGACATTATGTTTCATGAGCACTGGGATTAATCACTGATCTCTACTTATGTAAACCCTAAAGCCTTTGGTGCGAAAGATATCGAGATGTTTGGTTTCTTTTCAGCCAAAGTGGTTTGCATGGGCAGGGTGACAACCAACAAGATTTATGTGCTGTAGAAGGCAGAAACATTTTAGGGGGGCAGGATTTGGCAAATATGGGTCTGCTGTTAAAACTTGACTCTGATACGCCAATTGTTTTAGGAAAGTTACCTATTGATTATATTTGCAGTGTTAATGATCCAGTAAAGAGTATCTTGAGTGAGTTAAAACAGCTTTTTCGTGAGGAAGTAAGCAATGTGAAAGGATTTGAACACGGCATCAGGCTCAAACCTCTAGCCCAACCCAGGGTACACAATGTAAGACCTGTTCCGTTGAGTGCCTGGGAGTAATTTAAACTTATGCTACAGAATTTATATTCTCAAGGTATAGAACATTGGGATTTGTCACTCTGGCTTGCACCTATTGTAGTCAGATGAAAAAGGACAGGAGAAATTAGGTTGTGCTCTGACTTAATGCTAACACACACATTGGTTGACATCCTTTCCCTAGAAATCAGGAGCTTTTTGCTAATTTAGGTGTTGCCAAGTGGTTCTCTCTAATTCATCTTAGGTCAGCTTATTACCAAGTAGCCCCTGTTGACCACTATCTTCACACCATTTGGGGCATTCAAATACCTGATTCCCGTTCGGCCTGGCATCAGCTGCCAGTGTATTTGAAAAGCTGATGGATCATCTGTTTGGCAATCTCAGGGGAGTGCAGGCTTATTAAGACTAGGTCCTGATTTTTGCAGACACTATTGAAGAGTACAACCAGATTTGGAGACAGCTACTTAATGTACTTTTGCAAACAGGGATGGCTACTAGAGAGAACAAGTGGAAACTTGTTACTATTGAGTTGGAATACCTTGTGCACACCATTTTGGCATCAGGAATCAGACCCAAGTATTCTCTCATCAGGGCTTTTAAAGACGCAAAGGCTCCTTTTGACAGGGAAGCTCTTCACTATTTTCTTGGCCTTGCTGAGAATTGTCAGATTTGTGCCTGGCTACTCACAAGCTGTTGAACCTTTAAGACCATTACTGAGGAAAGGTGAGAAAATGATTTGGTCTGTTGATAAGAATGATTTTAATGAACTTAAAGTACTCATTATAAAGGCTCCTGAGTTAAGTGCATTTAAAGATGGTCAATCTTCAATCAACACTGTAGATGCTGGCAAGAGTGGTCTGGGAGCTGTTTTGAGTCAAAGAATGTCTGGAAGGGAACACACTGTGGCACAGATCACTCAAGCAGTACAAAAAAAGATACAGCACTTCCAAGTGTGATGCCCTAGCCTGTGTCTGGCTGCTCACAACTTCAAAATGTATGTCTGGGGCCGTAAGTTTGATTTGAATACTGATCACAAGCCTCTAGTGCATATTATCACTGCAGGTTCAGGTAATAACTTGTCAGCTAGCTAACGAGGTTAGTGTCTAAACTTCAAAAGTTTGTCTTTGAAATTAAGCTTGTCCCAGGTGGAATTGTTTTCGTGCAGACTCTCTTTCACACATGCAAATTGAGGATATGAGTGATGATTGTATGATGTAGTGTGTGTATGGTCTGTTGATGCTGTCAGAGGGGAGTGTGGTACAGGCATTAATCTGAATGGTTGTCTGTTTGTCAGACTGATGTTATTTCGAGCAAAGCGAGGGAGTATATTGTTCTAGAGTGGCCTGAGAAGAAACATCTTTTGCAGAGTTGGAATTGTTTGCTAAAGTGGCTGATGAATAATCCGTAGCAAATGGTTTGCTTTTGAGAGGGGATTCGTAGATACCTCCCACCGAACTAAGTGAAACCATTGTTACACAAGCAAATCAAAGCCATCTAAGTTCAACCAAAACTATAATGCGTGTTAAACAGTTTTATTGGTGGCCAGGTATTGATGCACAGGTCAGATTTCTGATTGACAAATATCCAGAATGTTTAATGTCACATAAACACTGGAAAGTGCACAAGACCCCATTACATCCTGTGGCTTACCCGAACGCTGGGTGGGAGAAATTTTGGTAAGGCTTTTTCTGGACCATGGGCCAGATGTACGACCGTGAATTGCAACTCACTATTAGGAAGGGGCGTGCCAAGGGTATCCCTTCCTATAAGCGAGTCTCTACCCTATGTAAGAATTTTTTGCGACGGCAATTGCGGTCGCAAAACTCTCGCAAATCACCACCTTCTTCAAGAGGGTGGTAATGGAGTCGCAAATGTGAAAGCGTCCCCAGGAGACCCATTCCCCTTTTGACTGGATACAAAAATATTTTTTAAGGGCAGGCAGAGGTCCCATGGACTACTGCCTGCCCTTCAAAAATGAAAGGAAAAGTTTTTTTGTTTTTTTTAAACGCATCCCGTTTTCCTTTTAGGAAAACGGGCTGCATTTAAAAAAAAAGAACTGCTTTATTGAAAAGCAGTCCCAGACATGGAGGTCTGCTGATCCCAGCAGGCCACCATCCCTGGGAGGGCCAGCCATTCCCAATGGGGTCGCAAATTTCGAGTGGCTCATTAATATTCATGAGCCTCGCATTTTGCGACCCCATTGGGAACCGCTAACAGTGTATCTGACATTGTTGTAAATTTGTTTTTGCGACTCACAAATTACGACTCGCAATTTTTTGCAATTTGCGAGTCGCAAATGGTCGTACATCTTGCCCTACATGTATTATTGCCTGACACCATGAGATTTGTGGTTTTAGTTATGGATTACCAGTCCAATTTGTTAGATTACCTAACACAGATTCAGCAACAAATTTCTTGGAACAGTTCTTTAGTTTAGATGGAGCACCCAGATGTATTATAACTGACATTGGGACACATTTTGCTCTCCTTCCTACTTGGTTGGAGAAATAGGTTGAGATTGCTGGAACGAAAGGGGTAATGAGTAAGGATCAGATTGTCTCAAAAGTTGTTGAAAATCCAATTAAAATCCAAAAGAATTTTTATGATAGACACAATGTGTTTTCCCAGGATTTATAAAAAGGGAACTGGGTATTGATCAAATGTCCAGTCAGAGCACGGAAGGGTGAATCTGTTTATTATTATTAAACTGAATTTGTAAGGCATACAGCTACCCCAAGAGTTTTCCCGGCGCCGACCTGGTAGAAGGAAAAAGGACGAGAAAAAGAAATTAAGAATTGAACAACCAAGTCTTTTAAGCTTCTGCGGAATATACCATACACGGTTTCCACGTGTAGGAAGATAGGTAGAGAATTCCATAGGGTAGGTCCTAGAAAGGAAAATGGCCGGCCACGCATGCGAGAGAGTTTGATTTTAGGGACATCGAACCTAGTCTGCTGGGCAGAATGCAGAGGATGTTAGGGTTGGTATCATTGAACTAGATTTTACAAGTATTTAGGGGCAGCACCAGTTTTAATTTTGAACACATAGCACAAGGCTTTGAATTTGACTCGGTTCTCCACCATCAAGCAATAAAGGTCACGAAGGAAGCCAGCGATTGAAGAGGACTTAGGCACCTGACACAGCAGTCTAGCAGCTGCATTTTGCACTACTTGAAGTCTCTGGATCGTAGCTTTGTTGAAGCCCAGATAAAGAACATTGACGTAGTCAGCCTAGAAGTAACTAGGGCATAGACTACTGCTTTCTGAGCAGAGAGGGGTATCTTCCATAATATTTTCTTCAACCATTTTAGCACAATAAAACAGGTGGATGACACCTTGGCGACTTGTTGCTTCCTCGAACGATGTTCATCATTGATGAAGCCCAGATTGCGAACATGATGTACCAGAAAGGGTAAGGCACCCATTTCAGAGGGCCAGTGTTGAGGTCCCCAAAGGTCATGTTTTTTCCCTTAAATCATGACTTCCGTCTTGTACCCGTTTAATTTTAGCAGGTTGTTTTGCATCCAGGACGCAATTTGACTCAGACCTGACTGAAGAACAGAGGGTTCCGATTCCTTTGATGAGGAAAGGGAAAAGATGATGGGAGTGTCATCGGCATAGGAAAAAAAGGATAGGCCAGCCTCTTCAGCAACATCCGACAGAGGACAGACATGCACATTAAATAGCAGAGGGCTCAGCACAAATCTGGGGAACCCCGTAAGGGGACGAGTAGGAGTTGGAGTTGACCTGAAAAGTTCATTCAGTTAGGAAAGAGCTGAGCCACTGCAAGGCTGAACCCTCAAGACCCAAGGACTGCAATGCTCTCATTAGGACAGAGTGAGACACCATGTCAGACTTGGAGCTGATGTCCAATAAGATACGAGCCTACTTGTCACCTTCGTCTAACCGGTGCCTCAGCATTTCAGTGACTCCAGGTAGAGGTGATTCAGTACAGAAACCAGCTCAAAGCCCTGACTGTTTACATGCTTTTCTAGAATGTTTGAAAAAACCAGGAGCAGCGAGATGGGACGAAAGATAGATGTCTTAGCTGGGTCAGCGTTAGCTTTCTTTAGAAGAGGGAGAACCATAGCATGTTTCCATTCCGGTGGCACTAAGCCCTCCTGTAAGGAAGCATTAAGAAGTTCCATAATTATTGAGAGTGTAGGGACATCTAGCTGTTTAATCACATGAGTAGGAAGTGAGTCACAGGGGGAACCAGATTTAATGTTTGCCAGAAGATGGTTAAAGGAGCCAGGCTCCAAGAGAGTCTAAGTTTCCAGTTTGCCGGAGGATGTAGTGTTATTTGGTTGTATGATGTTACAACGCATTCCATTGCAACGCATGCCTTTACCACACATGCATTACAACGCAAACTCCATTACCACGCATAACCTTTACCACGAAAATGCCTTTATCACGCATACCTTTACAACGATTTTCGTTGTAAAACCATGCATGATATTGGCATATTCATGGTAAAGGTTATCTCCGATCCCTGCCCCAATTCCTTTACCTGCTCCCCTGCGCCCTCCTCCCTCCAGCTCTCACATATCTTTTTTTATAATACCCCTTCCCTGTACCCCTGTGCGACCCCCCCGCCCCCATTCCTTCTAAGAAATACCCCTGCTCGGAACACTAAAAATCTTGCCCTGCGCGATTCCCCCACCCACAAACCCTTCTATTAAATACCCCTCCCCTGAACACTAAAAATGTACCCCTGCGTGACACAACCCCATCATCCCTTAAATCATTTTTTTTTAACTAAATCCCCCTTACCTCTCCACGACCTCTCCTCTCCAAGCTCTTCCGAGGTGCGTTGCACGTTGTAAAGAGGAAGCAGAAGTGTCTTTCCGTTTCCTCTAACGACGCCGATTGCCTCCACATCTTTCAACAATCAATGTTTATTGATTGTGAAGGCGACAGAAACAGGTGCGTTTTTTTGGGGGGGGGCGAGACTCTCCAAGCCCCCCTTTTGAAACAGGTGCATTTTTTGGGAGGGAGGGGAGAGACACCCAAGCCCCCTTTTTGAAACACACATTTTTTTTTTATTGTACCTTTAACACACATGCCTTTACTATGTATCAAGTAGTAAAGGAATGCGTGGTAAAGGCTATGTGTGGTAACCACACATGCGTTGTAATGCATGCGTGGTTAAGGGTATGCATGGAAACGGCCACGTTGTAGTTGCTGTTTTCCGTGTTATTGTAGGGCCCAGTAACCACATTTCCGGGCTAGCATTTGGGTTGAACTTGGTATCAGGTGGAGTATTTTATGAGTTTTTACTAAGCAGCGCAGAGTGAATTTTTTAACTTTGTCCGTAAAGTAGAGGGCGAGTTCTTCACATTGAGTGTCAGTAAGAACAAGTGGAGTAGTCTGGGATTCTGAGCCGGGTAGGTATTTTACCACCTTATATCACATCAGTTAAAGTTGAAAGAGTTATTAAAGGGGCTGCATTACTGGAGAGAAAGGGATGGTGGAAAAAGTGCCAACTTGTGAAACTATCTGATCAACAGGCCAAGATTATATTGAGTAAAGGCAGACCTGTTGTGGAATCTGCTGGACATTCTGTGTGCAACACACACCTGTTACTGTAAATGAACATGTACAACCAGTAATGGATGAGCTTCCTATTTCATATAATTACTCTGCTGTAGCTGAATCGGCACACAGCAGGCAATGTGCCACTTGCCATGTCAAGATACCTGACAAATTCAAAGATTTTGTAGTGTATTGATGCAAGGGTTAATTACATGTTTCTGATTTAGTGTACTCTTGCTTATGAGGGTTTTGTTTTGATGGGGAGGGTAATGTACTATCGTAGGATTGCATTTGTGACATAGTATTTGTCACGTGCCTGTTGCGAATTTGTCTTGCATGTGCCAGGCACGTGTTAGCATAGCATAACATAATATGTGTTTTAATAAGCCTTGGGTGCTCTGTATTCCTTCAACATTTGCAAATTGTTGTATTAGGAATAAACCTCTTTATTCAACTTTCCGATGGGTCTGTAGCTCATTACAGCGTCCTAGAATTGTTTTTGTGCAGGAAGGTGCCCTTCGTCAGTGGAGGCACCTTTGCACCATGGTACAATGGTGCCTACGTCGATGCTAGGTCCCCGAAATGGCACCAGCGCAGACAGAAAGTACAAGAACGTAGTAAATTGCTTAAATACTGAGCATTCCTGCCCTTTCACTTTGGCTTAGGGCAGCGCACAAGGTGCCTTGCTGCTCTGCCCTACGCCGAAATCCCACGAATGAGGCCTATGGTATGCAGGATCATGTCCCCATTTGCGGTTTTCGGACATGGATGAGATTGCAAACATGTTTGAGAAAAAGGCACAATACCTTTTATCTTTCGTGATATTTTGCAAGACAACTGAGAATGGTTCATAGTCATGTTATTTCTACAGACACAAGGAAGTTGATATCATGTGCATGGATGTAAACATGGAATCCACATTTACAGTTTGCTTTTTATGAGAACGGTTTCCACATATACACATTGATATCAGTTCCAACAAATTCCAATTCCATCACGGTCTCATAAACTATTCTAGTTTGAGAGATATTCATTTCTTTTTAAATATATAGTTACCATGCAAATTGGATGCCGGAAATTCTCTCAAAGACCTGCATTAATTTCATTATTCCTAGCTCAACCTCTGTAACTGTCATCTCTGGAGAGATATATTTTTTGATGACTACTTTCGAGAACTAATGATTTATTGTTTATCCCCAGTGGATTTGGACCTCTGTGTTATGGAGAAAAGGAAAAATTATAAAATGCAAATTGGTTCCCTAACAGTTAGAGGCTTCCACTCTACAGGATTGCACGTATGACACTAATGGCTCGGCGGTATTTATAATTAATTATTCAATATGAAATGAGATGAGATGTGAGGAGTGGTGGAGCTCTGAAATCGGTTAACTCTTTCTTGCAAATAAGTAGAATGGGTCTCTACTGGCAATGTCAATGGGGATGGCTGCTTTGGTTTATTTGGCATGCCTGTTAGTGTTTTTTCCCACTCTACATTCCTTGATTGTCTGGCTTTGTCAATACATTTGCTTGTTGCGAGAGAGAACAGAGTAAGTATATTGAGAAACATTTTTTTTTAATCTAGAATAGAAAAGGCAGCTGCAAAATCATGTACTTATGAAAACATTTGTGAGTGCGTGAATTTCGCACAATGTTATGAGCATGGAGAAGAGAAACGTGAGAGTAGTATTTAAATACAAACATAATGTTGGAATAGTAAGATAATCAGAAAATGTCTTCATGTAGAGTATTACTTAGGGTTTTTAGGGTGTGTAGGAAATTGGCTCTCTAAATAGTGTACTAAAACGAAGTACACTATGCAGAGAGTCCCATGAGATCCAGAGTGGTATACAGAGCCAAAACTAGATAATACTAACGCTCAATTTTTGGTTGTGTGGGCGAGCAGTTAGGCATATCAGATGGTAGTGCTAAGCATTTGTTGTACTGACAGAAGCAATAAATTAGACACACACTCAAGAATAAATTAGAGACCAATTAGCAAAAATAAAACGGATTTTATATACATTTTAAGACCAAGAGCCTCATTTGCAGGTAAGTACTTCTTTTGTAATACATTTTTACAGTTGGAAAATAACTCACAGTTGTACACAATTACGCACAAAAATGTCTATGGTGAAAATACAAAATATGTATAGAAAATAGTAAGGTTGAATCTCGGGGATTACTATCAGGTTTTTGGAGGGTGGCAAGGCCAAGTCCAATGCTCCACCAGCAAATCATTGGGAGCTACCTGGACTTCGGCCGGGAGCAGGGTGCTGAGGTCGTTGGTAGCAGGTGCGCAAAGGAGACAGGGGCCACCTCAAAACAGGTTGCACAATGGGACTTACAGGTAAGTCCGAGGGAACCCAAATGAGGGATTGGGTCACAAGGGCCTCAGAACCATGGGAGCACAGCTGGTTCATGGTACCCAGGCCAGTCATGGTGTGTGCAGATCAGCTAGGTCAGCCAGGCTCTGTGGATTCCGGGACAGCTGGGCCACTGATGGAGTAGGTCTCAGGAGTCTCAATGTCCTTCACCAGATGCTTGCTTCCTGGGCAGTTGGAGTCCGGGTTGGACTCTTCATCTCAGTGTCGGTTGCAGGTGGTCCAGTGCCTCAGGAATTGCTACTGCACCACTTCGGTAGGTCCTGGTGTCCTCTCACTTGGTGAAGGAACAGATCTGCCCCTCCGGAGCTGGTGTACCTCTTCTAGTTTGGTTGCTGTGTTGGCGTCGCCAGGGAGCAGCAAGTTGGTAACCCAGATCCTGTGAGTTCAGAGCCTGCGGACTGTAATGGAGTAGTCCCTATATTCCAAGGGAGCTGTCTGGTGATTGTCGAAGGGCTGGAGGTGCTGTGGGTTCTTGGAGGAGTCATAGCAGCAGGACGAGACAGCACACCGTGATGGTCAAGTCCTTGAGGCAGCAGGCTGGGTTTCACACCAAACTTCTGTAGCAGATACTACTTTCTCGGGTCAGCAACTATTATTAAGGTGTTCAGGGAGGGGGTGTGTTAGATCTGGCATACTTGGCGTGGTTTTCCCTCACTTTTTTCCTCTACCCCCTGTGTTTTTGATGCTGTGCTGGATTTCGTTTTTGCTGGCTTAGTTGCTTTGGGCACTTTGCCACTGCTGATGAGTGTCAAAGTGCAAGTGCTCCCATCATAAATTGATATTGTGATTGGCTCTCCCTGATTGGCATATTTGTTTACCAGTAGGCCCCTGGTAAAGTGCACTACATGTGCCAGGGCTGGTAAATCAGCAGCACTGATTGTGCCACCCACATGAGTAGCCCCAAAGAGATGTCTCAGGTCTGCCACCGCAGTGCCTGTGCACAGTTTGCTAACTGCCATTTTGACCTGGCCAGTGTACCCACTTGCCAGGCCTTACCCTTCCCTTTTCTTACACATAGGACACCCCTATGGTAGGCCCAAGGTACGCCACTGGGCAGGGTGCATTGTCTTTAAAAGGTAGGACATGTACTGGTGTGTGTACCATGTCCTGCTAGTGAAATACTGCCAATTTCGTTTTTCACTATTGAAAGGCTATCTTGCCTATAGGAGAGACTGGGGAATTCTGTGTAACATTTTACAAGCATATCTTACCATTGGAGTGAGATAGAAAATTGGATTCTGGTGTCCCTGAACTCAGAATTTAATAAAACATCTTTTAGTAAGGATGGTTTTTAAATTCTGTGTTTGACAATAGCACTTTTAGAAGGTGGCTATTTTCTTGTTCAACCTTTCTGAGTGCCTCTGCCTGGTTGTGGATTGACTGTCTGGCTTTGGAGTGACAGGGGCTGGGGTGGCTCCAGGAGTCTGGGTGAGTCAGCCTGGGCTGAATAGGCCGATCTGCAAATTGAGTGGTGGAGGAGTAGTACCTGTCCCTGACTAAGGCGGTGCCTGCCTTCCACAAAAGACTGGCTCCACCTCCTGCGGTGCGTCTGAAGACCCTGGCCCACACTGACAAATGAAGAAGTTGTGCACTGGCAGAGTGCACCCAGAACTGGTCTGGACTGGGTTCAGGATCACTCACCACAGAGAATAAAGACATTTGGGGTATAAATATTTGAGCTGAAACCCCTGTATTTTAGACTACTTTGCGATCAAGAGGAACCTTTTCCAAAGAGGACAGCTGAAGAGACTGAGGAGGAGTACTGCCCTTGCTGTGTGTCTGGGGCTGGCCTACAGTTAGCTGTTTCTGCTGAAGGAGAGGACAATGGACTTTGCTGTGTGCTGTGTCCCACCTGATTGCCAAAAGAACTTTGCTGTGTGCTGTGTCCTGAAGAGAAAGTCTCCAAGGGCCTGAGAAAAGCTGGCATCCTGTTGTGGGAACTCAGGATTATCAAAGATACCCCCCATCCTTTCAGCGATGCTGTGTGTGTGTGCTTTTTGCAGCCTGAGACTGTCATGTGGTCCTCTGTACCCGTGTGCCTGAAGCGCACTATAACCGCACTGAACCCTGCAACATAACCATCGTACTGCTGCTCAATCACCGTCACCGCCACTGGCCCGAGTCATCTGCCCTAGATCGAGAAGCACCCGAGAAAGAGCTGCGCTGGGATCCGATCCACTGTGAAGCGTCGCCTAGCAATCGGGATTTCCCAGCGAGGAACAGCTGTTGTGAACGGAGCTGCCCAGCTGGACGTCGAGCTGCGAGGAAAAGAGAAGGGACGAAGTAACCCCCAGGTAATGCTTGGACCAAAGTCCACAGCGCTGCGTGTGTCACCGCCTGGGGCGGGTACGTGTCTGTGAGAGACTGCTCTCGGCTCCCCCTTTCGTAGCGAGAGCCTCTGCTCAAGTGATTCCACCGGCCCGTACTTGCCTGAGAGGAGCAGCAGTACCAGGGCCCGTGTTAAAGCTATTTACCTGATTTAAAAGCATTTGGGGGCATGCTTCTGCAATCGCTGACACGGAGTCAGTAGTCCCGTGGCGAGAGTCCGTGAAGAGCACCGTGTGTTGGTGATGAACAGTGCTTTTGACATTTTTGGTTAATTACATCGAGGGATACAGAACCTACAAGTTATTTGTAATAACATCTTTACTGAATACGCATATGTTGATTTTATGTTGTTTTGGTCTTGTCAAAGTTTAGATAAAGAAACCTTTATTTTTCTAAACTGGTGTGGTGTCCATTTGTGGTGTTATCACTGTGTTACTGTGAGTGTTGGTACAAATACTTTACACATTGCCATGGGGATAAGCCTGTCTACTTGTGCCAAGCTACTGAGGGGGTTAGCAGGGGTTATCTACAGTGTGTTTCCCCCTTACCCTGACTAGAAGCAAGGGTCCCTATTTAGGTCAAAGGTACCTACCTCTGCCAACCAGAGACCTCCATTTCTAACATGGTGCATCTGATGTTGGTTGGGAGTTCATTCCAGGTCTTGGCTGCAATGTAGGAGAAGGCTCTACCCCCTGTTCTGGCTCTGCGGATGTGTGGGGTTTTGGCGAGGGGCGAGGTTGGTGGATCGGAGGTTTCTTTTGGGTGCGTGGAAGATGATTGTCTCGTTGAGGTATTGGGGTCCTGTGTTGTGGAGACATCTGTATGTGTGGGTGAGTATTTTGAAGGTGACTCTTCTCGATGGGGAGCCAGTGGAGATTCTGTAGGTGTTGGCTGATATGCTCATGTCGAGGAATGCCAAGGATGAGTCTGGTGGCGGTGTTCTGTATCGTCTGGAGCTTGCGGAGTAGAGACTTGTTGATGCCAGCGTAGAGGGTATTTCCGTAGTCAAGTCTACTGGTTATGTGTGCGTTGGTCACTGTCTTCCTTGACTCCGGGGGGGATTCATTTGAACATTTTACGCAGGATGCAGAGGGTGTTGAAGCAGCTGGAAAAGACAGTGCTGACTTGTTGGTTCATGGACATGGAGGAGCAGAGTACGATGCCGAGATTTCTGATGTGGTCCGTGGGGATCAGAGGGCTGTTGAGGGTGGGGAGCCACCAGGTGTTGTTCCATGCTGACAGGGTGGTTCCGAGGACAAGGACTTCTGTCTCCCCTGAGTTGAGCTTCAGGCAGCTGTTGCTCATCCAGGATGTGAGGTCCTGCATTCCTTCCTGGAACTTGAGTCTGGTGGTGATGGGGTCCTTGGTGAGGGAGAGGATGAGTTGGGTGTCGTCAGCACAGTATACTACGTGAGGCTGGGCTGTCTGATGATGGTGGCGAGGGGAGATGTTGAAGAGGGTAGGGCTGAGTGATGTCGGCTGGGGTACTCCGCAGTTGATTTCCGGTGGTTTGGACAGGAAAGTGGGCATTCTGATCCCTTGGCTTCTGCTGGTGAGGAAAGAGCAGATCCAATCGAGGGTGGTTCCTTGTATGCTGGCGTTGTGTAGCCTGACGGCGAGTGTACAGTGGGAGACGGTGGTGAATGCTGCTGACAGGTTGTGTAGCATTAGGGCTGTGGTGTGGCCTTGGTCGAGGAGGGTGTGGATGTCATCTGTGGCGGCGAGTAGGGCGGTCTCGGTGCTGTGGTTGCTGCGGAATCAGGATTGGGAGTGGCAGAGAATGGAGTTGTCTTTGAGTTGTACATGGACTGTCTTCTCAGTGACTTTTGCCACAAAGGGGAGGAGCGAGATGGCCCGGTAGTTTTTAAGGTCCGTGTGACCTGCTGAGGGCTTCTTGAGCAGGGGTCTGACTTCTGCACGTTTCAAGTCACCGGGGGAGGTGCTATTCTGGAAAGTGGCGTTGATGGTGCGTCACTACTCTGGTGCGATGGCGGCTCTGTGGTAGATGTGAGGTGGGCAGGGGTCTTTGGGGGCCGCTGAGTGGAAGCTTTTCATGGTCGAGGCAGTCTCTTCGGTCTTGAGGGGTGTCCAGGAGGAGATAGTGGGTTGGCTGGCATTGCCGGGGGATGGGTTGATTGCAGAATCAGGTGTTTGGTCGTTGAAGTTGTCGTAGAGGTTTTTGAACTTCAGGTGGAAGTAGGGTCTGAGCACAGTGGTTCTGGAAGGGGTTGATCTCTGTGCCTTCGCAGGGGGGCTTGGCGAATTCCTGGATAATGTTGAAGAGTCCTTGGAGTTGCTGGAGTTGGTGAGGATTTTGTTGTGAAGGAAGGTTCTTTTGGTGGTTCTAATGCATTGGTGGTATTCCGTCAGGGCGTCTTGTTGGTGCTGTGGTTTTCAGGCATCTTGCTGTTTCTCCAGTTCTTCTCAAAGCGTCTGCAGGTGCGTCTGGCTTCCTGGAGGTCAGTGGTAAACCAGGTGGCTTTCCTGGGTCACTGTCCGTTTGAGTTGCGTAGTGGGGCGAGCTTGTCTGTGCAGTTGGCGATCCATGTGTGAAATTCCCTGGCTGCGAGGTTGGGGTTAATTGCAGCGGTGGGGGTGTCGCGGTTGAGGGTGGAGCTGAGCTGCTCCTCAGTGACTCTGCTCCAGTTCTTTTGTGGAGGGTGCGGGGTGGGTTTAGGTGGCTTGCGTGTGTTGACGAGGAAGTGCACACAATAGTGGTCCATCATGGGGGTTGTGTGTGTGGCTGGAGTGGATGCTATTTCCTCCTGTGAAGATGGGATTGAGGGTATGTCCTGCCTTGTGGGTTGTGCCTTGGGTTGTTTCAGTCCAATGTAGGCAAGGTTGTCCAGGAGGGTGGTAGAGTTGGGGTCACTGGGGTTGTCTAGGTGGAAGTTGAGGTTTCCAATGAGTTGGTAGTCCATGGACGTGATGGCGTGGGGTGCGATGAGGTCAGTGATGGTACCACAGAGTGTGGAGTTGGTCTGTATCCAGATGTGCAGGTGTTCGGCGGCAGGGAAGGTGTCACTCGAGTTGGATAGGCAGAGGGCGTTTTTGTGCGCAATGGCGAGTCCTCCTTCCAAGTGATGGGGCGGTCCTTCCTTTGGATCTTGTAATCATCCGGGATGGCAGTGGGGATGTCCAGGGTGGAAGAGGCGCTGGTCCAGGTTTCTGTAAAGAAGACGACGTTGGGTCAGAGGGTGTCCAGGAGGTTCTAGATCTCTATGGCATGTCTGTACAAGGAGTGCACATTTAGGAGGATGCAAGTTAGGGTGCTGGCGATGTTGGTGAGGGTATGGCAGCAGAGGAGGCAGGAGAACTGGCCATGGGTTGTGTTTGACGTGGACTGTTGGCAGTTGTTGTCTCTTCTGGGGTTGAGTGCGAGAAGGGCGGCTGAGTCTTAGCAGTGGATGGTCAGAGATCCAGGGTCCCTGGTGCTGGTTGCAGTTGGGTCACGGACAGGCGCAGACTGGTTTGCCTTTATTATGCCTGCAGCCGTGCATGAGCTGCCATTAAATAGGGGAGGGGCGGAAAGTGGAGCTGGGAGGTGGGAGCGCTAGAGGGGAGGGGCTGTGGGGCAGCAGCGGCAGGAACAGGACGAGCAGAAAATGCAGGGCCCCCCCGTGAGAAGGGCAACTGAACAAAATACAGCAGCAGGGGGAGAGATTAAATAAAAACACAACAGCACAATCAAGTAAATGTGAATTAGCGGAGATACAGACTGACGAGAATGTCAAGGAATGCACGGGCAGTGGACAGGGGCACAGTGCAAATTGAGACAGCGGGCCTCGAACACCAGCAGGCGAGGTGTAGGTGGCAGTGGCAGACGCGCAGAGAGGCAGGGGTAGAGAGCAGGGGCCCATGGAGGAATTGGAAAAGTGGGGTCCACATCACCGACCCCATCTTAGGGGTGGTGCTAGCTGAATGTGGAACCATCTCTCAATCTAGCAAATTTTCCTGCCTGTCCTGCCAGAAGTGGAGCAGGACACGGGGCCGGCATCCTTCAGTAACTGGAGATGCCTGGGTTGCATTTCAAAGGTGACATCACTTTGTAGTTTCTGCTTTGGAATGCCATTTCAGCCTGGAGGAAGTGTGAAGTAGGGATTGTTCCCAGTATCTGAGAGCAAAGGCTCTCACCCCAAAAGGTCAGAAACATATCTGGTTTGGCAGGTTGGCTAAGACTAGTCAGAGACCACACCAATGTTTGTTAGGTTTTCAGTGGCACTTATAAAGTGCCTTCTGTGTGCATTTATTATTAGATCCAACACTGGAATCTGAGTGGATTTATTAAGACAAGATGCTTGGTAAAAAACATCCCTGGGTACAGTGAAGTCATCATTGTGCTGGCTAACCCATAATGACAGGTTTGCAGCCCATGTACCAAATATGGATTCCCTGCGCACTTTGAATATCCAAGAATAGACTTGGATATTGTAGGGTCAATCAGCACAGGCAAATATGACCACAGTTGTGGCATAGTGCACCCTGTCTTAAGGCATTAAGGTCGCTGTAGGGGTGACACACCTATACCTCATCTAGTGTCTGGAAGCATGGCACACAGGGATTGGTTTATATGTCTGTGTATTGCGCACACCATTTGTATGTAGCTTAAAATTCTAAACTAATGGTTTTTCTTTATTTTTGTGTAGTTCAGCGTTCTAGTAAAAATTGTGGCTGCCTGCCCCTCGTATAAACTCAATCTATGGCAAGTGTCATTAGTCACTTGTGACCTGGCTGAACAGCAACAAATGTATCAACACTCTTTACTCATAATAATGTTATATAATTAGTTCGTTTTCAGTACTCTTTGTGTTTAATGTAACAGTGATTATTCAATCATTTAAGTCACTGTACAATAACTCTTCTCAAGAAATCATACATTTATACGTGATCCAATCAACAAAACAAGCGTTAAAGAAAACGATATTGCCCTTTTTTACAAATGAGTACACTCTCATGGCGCTATGATGAATGCCCAATGCATTGGGGGCACTATAAAAATGAACAAATATTTGTATTAATGAATAAGTAAATGGCAATATACAAGGAAGCATGCTCATATTACCAATCTGTAATTCAGTTACAAAGCCATCAGTGATGCTCGAAGAAAAATACGCAATCTCACTTCTATCCTTATTCATTGTGATACAAGTTGACTGGAGGTCCCGTAACCATCCCAATATTGTGTTGTGTGAGGAAGAAGAATGTGGTCATTGTCTTATAACCCAATAAATTGCTGACTGAATGTTAGCGAAACAAGTTTAACAGAAACATTCACCCATATCTCAAAATGGCATGCTAAGTAAGTGTAAAAAAAAACGAATAACTGTCGACGCTTCCAAATGCGTTTCAAAGACTGGCTACTTATTACAATAATCTACCAAATGTGTGCAAATCATCTGATTCTGTGTGCTTTCCACTTAAACGCAATCTAAAAAAAGATGTATCATGACTTTTAACCTTGATGTAAACCAATATGTATTGTGGTAGGCGATAAGAGACTTAGGGGCATATCAACAAGGGCTTTATCTCTGCTTTTTTGACTTTTAAAAGCCAAAAAAGCAGAGATAAAACTAGCACCCTATCAACAACAAGGTGCTAACATGCAAATTTGCATGTTAGCACCCATTTACTCTACGCTTCCCCTTGCATCTCTAATGAGATGCAAAGGGGGCGTTCCAGAGTAAAATAATAGGAGAAATGTCGCTAAGCGACATTTCTCCTATTATCAAGAATATCGCTAACCTTGTTACAAACAAAAAAAGCAGCGCTAACCGCGGTTAACGCTGCTTTTTTACGTCTGGTATTTTTCTGACTTAGCCATGATATCCTATGGAAGGAGGATATCATGGCTAAGTTTGTCTGTCCCTATCAACAGGCTAACGTGAGATTATCGCTGGGTTTTCAGCGATAATCTCACGTTAGCCACTTAGCGTGAGGATTTTTATCGCTATTGAGATAAGCGTTGCTAATAGCACGCTATCTCAGCGATAAAAATCAACGCTAGCCGGCGATAATTATCCTAGCGCTAAGTGCGCTTAGCGATAATTATCGCCGGTTGTTGTTGATATGCCCCTTACCTAGTTATAATACCTCTAATCTGGTTCCTCGAGGGGAAACCGGTATAATAAGGTATATTCAGCTTGCATGTGGGGAGCAATAACGGCTGACCCTGCAAGATAGAAATAAACTATCTTTCTATGCTGATGTGTATACTGAATGTTAGATTCTGACAAGGATGCCTCAAGAAGGTTCTAACCTATGGAAGATCTTCCTGTTTCACATAATGTGTGTTTGTTCTGGCGGTCTGCTCGATATTATAAGAGGTAAAAATGTTAACTGATGTTGAACTTCTTAAAATCGGAGTTTTGGAGTTCTAACCAAAGAAACAGGACTGGTACATTTAGAAGAACGGCAGAACGTCGGAACTGCAGCTGCCATATTGGAAGTTCACCTGACTGTATTAAGAAGTGTAAACTTATTAGTATGTCTAAATTGATAGAAGACCACCCTCCTCAAAAATATACTAGGGTGCCTAATCGTATAGCTAAATTCAAAAATAATTCCTTTCATAGCTGAATTGCCTCCATACTCCAACATCGTTAATGGGGACGCTGTCTAATCAGTATGACTATAGATACGTGGAGAACCCGAACTCACAATAGATAACAGAGGGGCTGATGTCATGTAACTCCGGAGTACATAAACAGTCATATGACTATATAATCAAACTGCTTGTGTGAGCTCATTGAAGTCAACATAGTCCATCTGAATGTGAATGTTGTGAACTGGTTGGTAGGCTGTGTAAACGTGATACCTGAATGAACAGATAAAGAAGTAAATGACCTACTGCCAAGTGAAAACAAAAGAAGAACCACCCAAGTGAAAAATGATATTCAGGGATTTGTGCCATGTGGAATCTTCAGTTTTCTCTGGACCATGACACGCAGCATGCAATGGAAGTTTGAATGGTCTTCGTGAGGGTCGTTAGGGGGCACAATTCGTGCTGCAGCTCTAGTGGACCCTCTTCATTTTTTTATCCCAAGGGGGTGAGGGGGGCCAAATAGGCTTGCCTATTGGAAGGGTGGGTTCCTCATGGGAAGGGGGGGCACTGGGGAAGCTGGGGGGAGGGGTAATTTGGGTGGGGAGCAGTGGGTAAAAAAGAAACAATTGAACCTCATCTCACCTTAGTAAGGAAATCCTGTCAAGCCAGTATAACAATCCTGCAGGTTAATGGCAGGAAATCAAAGAATAAGGATTAGAAAGACCATCTTTATCTCCTGGAATGTCAACGGGTTAAGCTGTCCTCGTAGGCAAAGGTTGATTTTAAATTATTTAGAACTCTCCTCGGCCCAAGTTTGTATTTTGCAGGAGACACACTTGAGTTTCACGGAAAGCCGCTCTATTTTTTCCAGAGTGCCCTGGATAAAATGTTACTGTGCATCACAACAGACGATCCACAGTAGAGGCGTTGCAATTTTGTTTAAACATGGCGCCCCTTGTTCTATAAAAAATTCACAGTCGGAGCAGACTGTGAAGTGGTTGGTAGCACAATTGGCCCTGGAGAATTCAGATTTAGTCTGCGCTTCTTTTTATGGCCCAAATGTAGACGACCCAACATATATTTGCAAATTGCAATGAATATTGACTTTGGAAACCCCTCCGTTCATTATCGGAGGCGATTTTAACGTTCTTTTGGATCCAACAAAAGACAGGTCCAATTTGAGTCACTATGTTGGGGCCCCTAGGTTACGTCGTGCTTTGTTAAATATGCTACACGATTTGGATCTGGTTGATGTATGGAGGGCAATGAAGGGAGACTCACTGGGTTTTACATTTCACAGTAAAAAGCATAGTCACTCCTCCAGGATTGACTATATCTTGACAGATAGATCCACATTGGCCGGCCTAGAGGGGATCTCAGTTTTGCCAAGCCACCTCTCAGATCACGCTCCAGTGTAACTCTCATATCAAAGTAAAATGCTCCCTTTGCAGACAAGATGGACGCTTAACAGGGCCATGCTTCTGGACTCTAAAATTATCCAGGCTGTTAAGTATTCCTCTTTAGAATTTTTTTCTCAGAACATGGGCTCTACAGCCATGGACTTTATCTGGGATGCCTATAAGGCAAACCTGAGGGGGAGGCTTCATAGCCTCGTATGTTCTAAGAATAGGGCCGAGGCTAGGGCTCTAAATACAATCGAGGAAAAAATACTCCAGCTAGAGAATGAGAGGAATAGATTAAATCATGGGGACCCAGAGCGTCTATCGCAGGTCTTGAAAGATCTAGACGACGCAAGACAGGAGTATAGGGGGAAATTAGATTTAAAGTTCAGGGCACAATGGCATATTAAGAACATGCAAAATGTTGAATATGGGGAGAAAGCAGGAGCCTTATTGGCCTGGAAAGCAAGAGCTGATCGTTCCAAGAACAATATTAACGAACTGATAGTTAACAGCAATGGGGAGAAATCAAGTAGCATTAAAGATATGCAAACCTCTCTACTTTCCCTTTTTTCGGACCTTTATAAAGAAGATGTGTGTCCGTCCCCATGTTCCACACAATCATGGCTGAGGACCAAATCCTTGCCTTCCCTGTCAGAGGGGAGTCGGAACAACCTAGACGCACCCATTACTTTAGAGGAGATAACTGAACAAATTAAAAAATGCAAGAACAAAAAGGCAGCAGGTATGGATTCGCTTCCGAATTAAGTGTATAAACTCCAAGCAGAAGAATTTACCCCCATACTGGCCGTTACCTTTGACTCAATCTACTGCCTTGCTGGTAAAGGTCCTGAGTCCTGGAAGGAGGCTACAATCGTCCTGATTTTAAAACCACGCAAGGACCCTTTAAAAGCCGACTCATACCGCAGAGTCTGTTGGGTGTACCTTTAGGAAGTACTGGAGGTAATGGGTTTCGGCCCCATTTTTAGTCAAACCCTGAGGAATTGTTATCAGGGAGCCTCTGCTCGGATTCTTTTGAATGGGTTACTGACCTCAAGCTTCAACATCCAGAGGGGGACCCGGCAGGGTTGCCCGATTTCGCATCGCCTGAATATTATTTATATTGAGCCACTGGCGCAAGCTATTAGATTAGATGAATCAATTTACCCCTTTAAGTCTCAACTTTATAGCTGTTAGTTAGCTTTGTACGCTGACGGCCTAATATTATACACCAACGATCCTGAAGTGGTTATTTCCCGTGTGGAGGAGCTTCTGGAGGGGTTTGGGTCTTTGTCAGGTTACTCAGTTAGCACATCAAAGAACGAGGTTATGTGCTGGAACTTAGATCAATGGGAGGGTGCAACTAGTTTAGAGTTAAGATATTTAGGTATTTACATTGTTAAAGACCTGGAACAAATCCCCAAGATCAATCTAAATAGAACCATCAAAGAAATAGATCGCCTCTTTAGTAGATGGAGGAACCTCCCCTTAACTATTTACAGGAAAGTCAATTTAGTAAAGATGGTCATTCCCCATAAGCTTTCCTACCTGTTCACTACAATACCTCTGCCCTTTCCACACAAGAGTATTAGCAAAGTGCAGAGTAAGATCGGGAGTTTTATTTGGGGGGACCAGGGGGTTAGGTTGTCCTGGAAGAAACTGTGATGCAGACTTAATAAATGGGGGCTGGCTCTTCCTGATATAAGTTGGTATGCAGTAGCATTTCAGTTTAAAGGCGTCCGGATGTTGCTTGCCTGGGAAGGTTGTTGAGAAATGGCAAGAACGGAAGGAGGAAGAGGAGGTGAGGTTTTCCTATATAAGTGAGTACGCCTGAAGGTTCTTAGGGCAACCTTGGAAATATGGCATAAAGTCAGAATCAGATGGGGGATAGGTTACTACTCAGATCTAGCTCCTATTTGGCATTCCCCCTGAACACCTTGCTGTCTTAGAGACAGTCTGGCTATCAAAAGAGCGGGCATAAATATCTGGTCTGACTTGTTAGATTCAGAGGGGATCCACCCCTGGGAATACCTGAGGGCCAGGATTGGTACAGGGTTTTCCAGATTTAAGTATCTACAACTGGTATCCCGGTTCGATGCTGGAAACGGGAAGTAAGAGGGAATTGGGATATTGAAAGTTTGTGTCAATCTGCACATCCAATAAGGAAAGAGATATCAGTGTGGTATAACCATCTATTAGAAGTCGAAGATTTGGAGATTCCATCTCTATCTACGGCCTGGAATCAAACCCCCCTTGAACCCTCTATAGATGCCTTTTTCGAGCCTTCATTGAAAGTACTATACAAATACATCAAACCCGCTAGCTTAAAAAAGAATCACCTTTTTGTCATCAATAGACTTTATTATACCACAGCCAAGATACCCAAGTTTTCTCCATCCCCAACACCAAAATGCCCCAGATGTATGACGCCTATCGCCAATGACCTTCACACCTTTTTTGAGTGCCCTGATCTAAAAACCTTCTAGAAGGAGATTGGCGACACCCTTCAAGATATTTTTAAAGCTAATATCGATGTTAATTTGTCACTAGTCTTTTTTGGGGGCGATGGTTTATTTTGTCAGACTGCATCGCAGACGTATCGTGCCTTATTACTATACTTGGTACTACTTGCACGGAGAGAGGTTTGTAAAAAGTGGAAAGATCCTCTACCTCCGAAGAGAGAGGACTGGCTTAAAGTCACATTTGCTATGGCTCGCCTGGACCACGAAGGGGAAGGGGACAATCCGACAAACATCTGTTTGCCCCTCATGAGATGAGGACGTAACCTAAGATTAATATAGCTGGTCCTATGATTACACCGCGTCCCCTCACAAACTGGACGGGTCGGGTGACCTAAGCAAGTGCAGTAAGCCGGGAGGCCCACAGATCGAAACATCAGCTTCATAAGATCCGCAGAAGCTTATTGGTGAGATGAAGACTAAAAAAAAACAACAACAAAAAACAAAAACAAAACTGCAATATCATCAAGATAAGCTGCACTAAAGGACTCCAACCCAGCAAGGACTTTATTAATCAACCTTTGGAAGGTGACAGAGGCAGTCTTTTATCTAAAAGCCATAACAGTAAACTGATAATGCCCATCTGGGGTTGAGAATGCTCTTTTCTTTTGCTCCAGTGGTGAAATCTATTTGCCAGTATCCAGATGTGAGATTAAAAGTACTGAAATATTTGGCTGCCCAAAACCTGTCAATCAGTTCATCAGCCCTAGGAATTGGTTGTGCATCCATTTTGGGAACTGTATTGAGGCCCCTATAGTCCACACAAAACCTTATATTTTTCTCTCTGTGTGTGAAGTTTCAGGACTAAAACAACTGGGCTAGCCCAGGGGCTCCCAGATAACACAATGACTCCCAATTTTAGCATCTTGCTTATTTCAGCTTTGATGTTCTCCTTAATGTATATAGGGTGGATGTTGGGTGCGGGGAGGGTGGTTATGACTCCCACAGTCGCCTGTGGGAATCATAACCAATCCCCTGCCATGCACAACCAAAGGCCTTCTGGAGCGTGGTGTTGGAAGCCTTTGAGAAGTTGGCTAACGTCCCACCCTGCATGACCTTCATTACCCTAAAAATTCACTGAAAAAAACAATGGTTATAGTAACTATAGCTCATGTCCTAAGGTAACCATAATTCATGCCCACACCCTGCACTGCTAATTACCACTCATTTTATGTCTCTTATGATATCTTCTGTGACATCATCAATAATGTCACTGCAACATCTGCAATTAAGTTATTGATGAGAAAACTGCATGGTGGGAGTGCAAGTTATAGTTACTTGCGATAACTATAACTCGCTTATTTCGATGGTTTTCAGAGATGAAAATGTTCTGTTTTCACTGAACATTGCACCTAACTATAACGTTAATTTAACTTTTGTTTTGTTTTTGTGAATATATATATTCCAAAACCACTCCCTCAGATAGTGCTCTGACACTCTCCAGATGCAGCCACAAATACATTTAATTGCAGTTACTAATTTTCACTCTTAGTCACTGCTGTGTAGGTACAGCTGGGACCTACTTGCCACAGGAAGAGCATTTTATGTTTTACTAATAACTTTGGCACGATTTGATGACTCTTCACTAAACTTTCCCCAAAAAGATTTATCCACCTCAGCGCCCTCTGTGAAAATGTCATTGTGATCCATCAAATGGGTGTCAAGAAAAAAAGGAGATCCAAATTGCAGTTCTGCATGAAATTTCCATAGTCTATTTTGAACACCACTTCAGCACACATGGTCTAATGGAATTACACCAGATATGGGAGAGAGGTAGACTATTACCAAGAAACAGTGCTGTTTGTGATGTGGTGTAAATATAATCAGTAGTTTTTGAGAAATTAAGGTTAAAAATTTGAGTATATCTGGATGGTTGGGTTCGCAGGACTCTTGCTGGAGTCCGGTGAGCATGTAATTTTAAATACTAGTGCAATCTGATTGGCTCAGAAGGCTTCTTTTCCATTAGTTTTCTCACTCCCATGAGTCCTAAAGAATCTTGTACTCTGGCTGGCATCAACATGAGGAAAAATGTTGCATCCGCTATTTCAGGTCTAGGTACCTCAGTCAGAAAACTATTTCGGGAAAAATGCAGAGGCTTAAGTGTCTGTGGTAAGGAGGCACTTAGGGAGGTTGTCCCTGTAGCTAACTCTCACCACGCACAGTCAGAGTCAAGTGCAGCAGGTGGTGGCCACCTATGGTGATTGGGTTAATCCCAGGCCCTGCGGCCAACTCCATGCTTTGCATGGCTAAAGGCCATGCACAAGGGTTGGCTCTCCGCTGCTGTTGGGTACAGGGCTCGGACACAGGCAATGGCCTGTCCTACACAGTGCACATTCAAAGGTCATGCGCAGTGAGGAGTGACTGCCTGTAGGGGTTTAGGTGCAGAGCTTGGATTCAGGCAGGTCCAGCAGCAAACCCCACGCTGCGTATGCCTTAAAGAATTGTTTGGTGGGATGGCTGCCTCTGATGGGGAGGTTGGATGCAGAGCCTGGCCACAGATCAGGCTTTATGGCTAACGCATCATGCACAATGGGTGGTTGGCTGGCTATGGGAGTTGGGCAATAACCTGGCTGCAGACCACGCTCTGCCGCCAACCCAATACTGAACATGGCAGAAGGCAGTGTGCAGCGATGGGGCTGGTATAGTTATGCATGGTACAATATTAATTTAGGTTACAAAATCCTAGAAATTCACTGAAAAAAGTTTAAAGTGACATTATAGTTATGTATGGTAATAGCATCTTACTTTGCATTAAACAGAAACCTCAGAAATTCACAGAAAAAAACAAAGTAATGTTATAGTTAGGTGAAAATGTCAGTTTAAGCTTATCATTTCAAACTAAAAAAACACTGAAATTGACCTGTTATAGTTAATTCAGGTCACTGCAACTCACACCCTCGCCATGCATTTCTAATGACCTTGCATATCACATTACTCACAAAATGTTCTATAACATCATTGCCAACATCACTGATGACATCTGTAATGCATCATTAATGACAACACTGCGCGTGTCAGGGGAGGGTCAATATTTCTAATAAGAGACATAAGTCTATCACTAAATGAATATTTGCACATTTTCAAAAATGTCCCTAGATATATAAGTTGCCCTGCCTGATGTAACACTTGTACTGAAATCATCTCTTATGAATAACTGATTTATGCTCTGTGGAAATCTATTTGATTTATATATTTAGTGCAGTGTGGTTTAGTAGATCTTTAGAAGGAAAGGCTGTCCTTATCCTAATGCCGCCTTTAATTCATAAATATGATCTGGCCATTTCCATACAGCTCAATAAATTAAATGTCCATGATCTTTCACTTGATGAAGCCTCTTTCCAACAATGACAGGAGATTGTATTAATTTCCTGATTTTTTGCTGCTCTATTAAAAAACCTTTGTGCTAAAACGTTTGTCATCGCTCTCCAAAATTCACAGCATACTCCATGAACCAAGCTTCCAGAGGGACGATTATACATTTTCTTTAGACAATGGTTGTTGAAGGAGGCCCATGGTATTCTTGGATTGGCATACAATAATGTCATGTTAGTTATATTGCTTTTATAGCCTTTAATTAACAGGGCCAGAGAATACTTACAATATTAATTATTACATTTGATTAGGGCTCCTCATATTACATTTGTTTTCATTTTTAAAGAGTCATAGTGAATATTCATGTTAAGTTGCTTGTAAGCTGCATGTATACACTATTTAGATGAACTTCTTCAAGTGTTTTTACTTCCCAAATACCAAGGGGCTCATTAGTATGGTGGGCGGACAAAGTCCCGGGAAATGGGACCGCCCGCTATGCATGCAGCGGTCCCACATTGGGTATTAAGATGCCCCCGGCATACTGGCGGGCGCATCCCGCATTCCTGACATTCAGCAGCACCCTCCGCAATGTCAGAAATGCATGTTGAGCATGTGCATGCACAACGTGGCAGGCACCACGCGGTGCCTGCCATGTTGTGCATGCATATGCAGGGGGGTACCATAGGTACCCCCATGATCCCCCCACCCTCCCAACATCCTGGGGGCTCGCAATGGGCCCCCAACTTCAGGATCCGCAAGCCTTTCGCCGCCACGGAAATGCTACCCCCACCTGTATCCTGATATGGATGGCGGTCACCATATTAAACCCTTTTCCGCCCGGTCGACTCGTTGACCGGGCAGAAAAGCGACGGACAGTCTTCCCGACCGTCGCGGTCCGCCCCGCAATACTAATATGCGATCCGCCCTACATCCTAATGGGCCCCCAAGTACCTAGAATCTTCTGATTGCCTTTTCCTGAAGATGCTATTTGTTACTTTATCCACATTGATAGATAAATAATATAATACACATGAACTAAAAAGAGCCTTTAATTTACTTTGAAGGCCTGTTGGTTTTTAATACCTAACAACTAAATCCTCTGCATAAACAATAAATAACACATGGTGAAAATGAATTTGAGTCTTTCAGATTCAAGACCTGTTAAAAATTAATCCAAAACGAGGTGGGGTCAATAAACACCTCTGGGTAAGACCATTTTCTATATTTTTCTATATATATAATCACCTAGGCTGTAAATTAGATAAGATAAGAGAGAATGGTCCATGTATTACTTTTTTAACCAGAGGGTCCAAGGGTCACTTTATCAAAGACTGTGAAAAAACAGCAACAAAATTTAAATTTTGCTCAATGATTTCCATGCTGTAGCCCACAATATGAAGCAGTGGCCCACAATTGATTGTTGCCCACTTAAACCACTACGTTAAGTTGGTAATGAATTATTGTCTTTCACCCATTCTTTTTAAATAATGTAGTGTTGTTTTAAAGAATATTTTAGACCGTAAATCATTCAAGTTTATGAGTTGATAAATAAATGGGAGATTACAAGCACCCTTCTTTTGGATGGGTTCACCTTCACCATCCCTCCAGGGCTGTGGAATGTTTCCAGTTTCAACGACCTATCGAAAGAATGGCATCAGTTGCTCTGCTTACCAATCTGTACTTATTTTTATAGTAAATAAGTGTAGACTATAGGGACCCACACAACAAGTTGGTTTCATCAATTGTATTATTTTGTTCATGGAAGAAAGTAAAAATAACTCAACTAAGGTTTTATCCTTGATGAAAATTACTGATGATATATGCAGATTGGCTAGTCCATAAGTTAATTCAAATAGAGTGTCTGTCCTTTCTCTAGTATTGTGCAGTTTAAAGATGTGGGGTTTGTTAAAGTGCAATCATTTACCACACACCAAAATCACCTTTTGACTTCATTCATGGCTTGCTAATTTTTAAAAACCATAATTTATCTTTTTTTGCCTTATCAACTTTGTTTATTCTTCAAGCTACTTATGTCAGTCACAGCACTAGAATGTGATTATTAAAATCTGGTATTTACAAAACTTACCTCTCAGTACTTGACATGACTGATCAAACCACTTAGAATTATGGTTATTATCCTCAGTTCTTCTGCTTAATTTCTTTCAAGTTAAATGATTTGCTTTCAACTGATCAACAACTTTCTGAATTACCTTTTTATACCATTTAAGCCTATCAGTACTACTAAAAAAAAACCACATCTATCCCGTGACTCGAGATAAATTAATATTTGTTTTATATGCAGAGCATCTAATCTCACTGAAAGACTTTGTGGACTTCAGTTGATTTCAACTGGGAGAATCTTTATTACCTGTGATTCTAATTTTATATTTATGGATACCTGTAAAGGCCAGTAGTCACTCCCATCTACACGTAAAATGGAAAAATGGCCCCCAAAAAATTGTTATCTACTGATATGAATTTAAAGGCGATCGGACAGTGCTGTTTACCAATCTTTAATGTCTGAGCTTTGTGGGGATCCCATCTCACTATACCTATTCAGATACAGCAGACCATTCTTCACTAGCAACTTTATTTGCTTTTTTGAGGGTGAGACTTTGCAAATTGAGCCACAGGAAGTTTACATTCATCCATAATATAAGAAAAAAATGAAGTTGGTTGTAGTTGTATTCCACTTCATTAAAATCACCTGCACAAATCATAAGAGAATTTGGATACCTACTTTTAAGCAGCTAAACGGCTTTGCCCATGATGAAATAAAGTCAACAACATTTGACAGTAAGCATTTATGCTAATACACAAAATTGCAAATTTCAATCTATTACCCGCTAATTTAAGCACACATATCAACAGATAGGGACAATCTTATTTAACACTACTTATATTCTTTGATATATTAATGTATGTTAATGTTAGAGGATCACCAGATCAGGGGCCACTGTATAGCTGAGTTGCTGACCTATTGAAGAGAATGCTTGTATTTGTGGCAACTCTTGCATCCATGTTTCATTCTCTTCTACATTTGTTATAAATAACCTGATTTTTCTATAAGGATAAAACTGAGCACATCCCAGTTAACAAGATTTGTGCTAAAAGATTTGCTTATAAATTATGTAATATCATTGTAAGAGACAGCTGAAAACAATCCAAATAATGTTGAGACAATACATCAAATTGATTTTCATAGGGTACATAAAATGGATTTGCCTCATGCCCAAATACAATATTACCACTATTTTCAAATTTTTTCTTCTAGAATTCTATTGTACATAAAAATCGTCTTGGTCCACTTCTTATTCAAATACAGACCATGTTGAGTCTAATTGAAGAAAGCTATGAAGTGCAGGGGTTTGCAGTAATATCTGATTTAATGAGAGAAGAATCTCCTCTAGAATAATCCAACATATTCAAGATCCTGTGATGCAATATCTGCAAACTGGGAAATTTGTTTGAAAAGAGAAAGAATTTAGCACCTATTTAATGGACACTTTTTTTAGCTTTGCTACAAATGTCAAAACAAATTAATTTTCCTTTGTTATCAACAGTAGTTGAGAGATCATGAGTCTTAGACTTATTGGGATTATTAAGATTATTTTTAGCGACACACTCCCTCATGATGTTGAGATTTGCATCTCCAAATCTATTTTTGTTTTATTACATATCGACTGTTGGGTATACATTTCCTCAAAGAAAATGACATTATACTCTAACATTTTCCCTTCACAACTGCTTCTATTGTTCATTGACTCTCCGATGGATTTCTTGTGTTCAAGGACATGAATCTCTTTTTTGGCTTGGCTAGGCAGCTTAGCTGTCACCAGACATTATGTGATCATCCTAAAAAGACTTTTCAGCAGTATGTCAGAAAGGGACTGTGCAAAGTGATTAGATAATTAACTCTACACAAGCCTATTAGAATTGTCACCAAAACACAACCCTCTTTTGCAACACTGCTGACGTCTCCTTACTGTAAATGTTACCAAAGTTCCTTATTCTATGCGGCATTAGACAAACTCTCCTCTCTGAAGCTCTATTTCCCCTTCCAGTAAAACCTTTCTCCTGTTTCCGAACAGTTTCCTCACCTGTTGATGATCAGAGATGAATGTTTTAGTCTGAAATGGTTTCTGTATTTTGAATTTCATGTGAAGGAGGAAGCTGTTACTGATTCCTTTGGCTCCTCCCAAATGGCCAGCCTATGCTAATTGTTCAGTATTTATCCAACAACATGCTTTCTAGTTTGAGAAGTGGCTGAAGCAGGCCAGCATATCATGCCTAGCTTTCATTTTTTAGCTGTGGCAAAGCATATAATCAATAATTGAAAATAGTAGGACTGAGTTGGGTATGGTAGCAAGCCAATGATTATGGCTATAAGCCTGTTCTGTTTATTAGAAAATGGCATGAAAAGGCAGCAGACCTAATGTATTAATTGTGAAAAGCATATGTTAAAGTCATTAGGCATTTCACTGTATATTAATACTACTCTGGGGCTGATACGGATTCTGGCAGCAAAACATACCTACCGACATGGACTCGGACCGGATGCCTACCGACACGGACCAGCGCCGTACAACCCGTGCAGTACGATGCAACGCGTGTGAATTACAACCGACACGTACGGAATACAAGCCGTACAACCGAGACGTAGGGAAAATAGTGATCCGGCCGGAAAACCGACGCGAATTTCACCGACCGACACAAACCCGGAATGAACCCGACCGGCCCGTACCTGCGATGTCCGATCCGCGTTGTACGATGCAATGCGTGGAAACTCAGACCGACTCGCAAGGAGACCAAGACGCACGACCGGCACGCACAGAAAACCGGCGCCACAAGCAATAGAGACCTTTGTGACCAACGCGTATGAAACAGAGAAGATAGGCAGCGTAAACGAGGCGGAGAAGCCCGCACGAGACAACATCAGCGACCGTATCTGTCGAATGAACGTCTCCATCATGCCTACAAAAAAATAGACAAAAAATGGACCAAACAAGTAATGACAAAGCCAATAAATACCAAATAAAAAAAACTGGGACAAAGACACACCCACAACTCCAAATATATAAAGGACTACAATCACTACCATCATCCCTTGCAAACTGGAGATACAGCCAGCAGCAAACACCTTTACACAGCAACCACAGACACACTCACAAATCACCCATCACACAACTCATACACCATCAGCGCCTCATCCAACATCACACACACATACAGCCAGTAAAACCAACACCAATCCACCCTCACTTGCACCCTCACACACACATCACTCACCACCACCACCCATCACCATGCCCCCAAAGAAGAATCCAAAGTTCGCAGATAGTGAGTTAGAAGTTCTGGTAGACGAGCACATTTGTTACATTGGTCCAAAGGACCCCCGTGTCTCAGAAAACAAAGATGTGGGCAAGGATTGTGGACAAGGTGAATGCACAAGCACCAGCAAGGTGCTCAAAGGATGCTATCCAGAACAGGTGGTATGAAGTGCGCAGGAGGGTCAAGAAACTCATCGAAAAAGATCACGCCCTGAGTCAGTGCACCGGTGGTGACCCTCCTGCCAAACCAGTCTACTTCAGGACCTGGGAGGAGAAGGTGCGGGACATCCTACCACCAGAGAGCGTCCATGGGCTAACAGACATACCAGAGCCTGGTGAGTACACAAACAACATACCCAAGATTGTCTGGCAAGGGGACAGTGAAACCATGCACCGCAAGGAAAGCTACACTAACGAATAGATAATCAACCCAAGATGTGTATGCCAGTCAGACAAACACAATACCTGCCATCTCATAGTGAATTGGAACTGTGTCATGACATGCACCAACCTACAAACATATAGAGCAAGGCAGTGGCACAATGCTAAATAGACACTGCCAGACAGCTTGCCACCACAAACACACTACCTCACAGTGCAGCTGACTGACAGGAAGGAATTGTGGGGATGCAGGTGAAGTGAGTGTATCCAAAAGCATGATGGGGTTTGTAGTCACAGATAATGCTCCCCCTCAGAATTGGCCCATCAAGACCTCTCTGAAACATGCCCACATCACAGGGAGTGGAAAATGTCTGACAAGATGGCTTACACTCAGTCCTGCTGTGGGAGCACAAGGCCCTGCTAGGGCATGTGTGCAAATCAGAAGCAGGACACCACTGACTGACATCCTGAAAGACAACTTGCACGCCCTCCAATGGAAGCATGTTTCAGGGTGGGATGTTTGGCCGGGTGTGAAGGAGGACTGACAGCTCTCACCATAATTGCCAGCATGTGGAGAGACACACCCCCTCAACACAAACTCCACACAACTCACCGGGTAGAATGCATTGACTCACACCTCTGTGAAACATCATCAAAAGACACTCCGTACTGGGTGCAGCTTTGTGACGCACAGGGGCTCTCTTTGGACTTGAAGTCAAACAAACACCAGGATTTAACAGTCAGCCATCTTGCCATTACTGTCACATCCCCTCACAGGGAAGCAGAGTCAAGAGAGAGAAAGTATGGGCATGCTGGGAAGAGGAGTGTAGCCAAGAGCATGATGGGAGTCACAGACAATCTACACCCACCCTCATGGCCCAGCAAGCATACACTGAACCATACTCGCCTCACAGGGAGTGGGAAGGGACTGACAAGATGTCTGACACTGGGCTCTGTTGTGGGGAGCACAAGGCCCTGCTGGGAACTGGGCAAAAACAAACACCAGGACTTCACAGTCAGCCATCTTGCCATTGCTGTCACACCCCCCCACAGGAAAGCAGAGTCAAGAGGGAGGAAGTATGGGCATGCTGGGAAGGGGGGGGTGTAGCCAAGAACATGATGGGAGTCACAGTCACAGACAATCTACACCCACCCACATGGCCCAGCAAGCATACACTGAACCATGTTCGCCTCACAGGGAGTGGGAAGGGACTGACAAGATGTCTGACACTGGGCTCTGTTGTGGGGAGCACAAGGCCCTGCTGGGAACTGGGCAAAAACAAACACCAGGACTTCACAGTCAGCCATCTTGCCATTGCTGTCACAGCCCCCCACAGGAAAGCAGAGTCAAGAGGGAGGAAGTATGGGCATGCTGGGTAGGGGGGGTGTAGCCAAGAGCATGATGGGAGTCACAGTCACAGACAATCTACACCCACCCACATGGCCCAGCAAGCATACACTGAACCATGTTCACCTCACAGGGAGTGGGAAGGGACTGACAAGATGTCTGACACTGGGCTCTGTTGTGGGGAGCACAAGGTCCTGCTGGGAACTGGGCAACAACAAACACCAGGACTTCACAGTCAGCCATCTTGCCATTGCTGTCACACCCCCTCACAGGAAAGCAGAGTCAAGAGGGAGGAATTATGGGCATGCTGGGAAGGGGGGTGTAGCCAAGAACATTATGGGAGTCGCAGTCACAGACAATCTACACCCACCCACATGGCCCAGCAAGCATACACTGAACCATGCTCACCTCACAGGGAGTGGGAAGGGACTGACAAGATGTCTGACACTGGGCTCTGTTGTGGGGAGCACAGGGCCCTGCTAGGAACTGGGCAAAAACAAACACCAGGACTTCACATTCAGCCATCTTGCCATTGCTGTCACACCCCCCACAGGAAAGCAGAGTCAAGAGGGAGGAAGTATGGGCATGCTGGGAAGGGGATGTAGCCAATAATATGATGCAGGTTCATATGGGAGGGCCCCTCCGGTCTTGTCCAGGCAGCGAAAGCAGCTTTTCAGGAGGCCGAATGTCCGCTCAATCACCCTCCTGCTCCGACCATGTGCCTCATTGTAGCGCATCTCAGCTGGTGTCACAGGGTTCCTGAGGTGTGTCAGCAACCACTGCATGTTGGGGTATCCGGAGTCACCTACACACACAAAAATGAACAAGTAGCTGAGTTTTGTAGGAGTGTGGAATACCACATTGACAAACACACACAATGATAAACAGTCAGTACACACCGACAAGCCAGGCACGCTGGTTTGGCATCTGTGACATCAGCGTTGCAATGCAACTACTCCTCATGATGTAGGCATCGTGCACAGAACCAGGGAACCGTGCACACACATGTGTGATAGACATGTCTGCAAGACATACCAGCAGAGCATTGATTGAGTGGAAATGTTTTCTGTTCCGGTATGCCTGCTCATGTGCCTGTGGTGGTATCAGGGCCAAAAGTGACGCATCAATAGATCCAATGACGTTCGACATCCTCCCCAGTGTGTAAAAGGCATCCTTTACTTCCGGGAGTTCAGCTGGGCTCGGGAACTTGATGTACAGGTCTAGGAAATGCAACATCCCCTCCAAGACATCGCGTAGCACCTGACTAAACATAGTTTGCGACATCCCACCAGCAGTAGCCACAGTGTACTGGAAGGTACCAGTAGCAAAGAAGTGCAGGGCTGCCATCACCTTCACCTCTGGGGTCAGTGCTGTAGGGTATGTCCGGCCAGGTAGCAGATGTGGCGCCACCTGCTCCGCCAACTCCTCAGTCAGTGGCCTGGTGAAGCGGTACCGTCGAATGCAGTCACGTTCCTGCATGGTTGCAAGGTCTGGGAATGGTCGATGGACAGCTGGTGCCCTGCAGAACTGAGATGAACAAAGGAAGATTGTCGGCTCATCCACCCATGTGGCCATGACCAGGCTCAATATCACATGATAGATCATGACATTACACAATGTACTGAGGTGGGTGCTGTTGGGCATGGACACATATGTCACCTACATGACCATCACCTCACATCTCAATTCCACATGTCCACATGAGTCCCATGTAGTGCAATGGCCAATCATCTGGCTGTGTCACCCGACCTATGTACTGCTGTGACGTTACAAACACACACCACAGTGACAAGTGAGGCCCGATGTCTCCCAGGCATCACAGATCTTTGCCATGCAGAAACCCAGGGTCTCTGTATTGCCACATCGACACTGGCATGGACATAGTGTATCATGTACACACCACAAGGCAAGCGTGAGTCCAACAGGTAGTGGCCAGTGTTGTCCCTGCAGGCCCTACATGTACGTCTCTTAGACACACACACCATTAAGGTTGATGCATATACCACATGGATGTGGAGACTGTCACCCATTGGGCACATTTGATCAGACACATCTGAGACACAATTGTGTCTACAGGTCTCACTGTGACGTACATGCCTTCACCCCCAGGACTCAGGGTGTATGTGACATGGCCTAAACATATCCAACATGAAACTGTGTCCGTGACTCATGCTCATTACTGTACATTTGCACATCACAGTGGTAATGTGCATGACACACAAATGATTCTGCCCCCATGTACACGTGCACAGCCTGGGAGTGGTTGCACAAAAGTGCCACCCAACAAACCAAATGTGGTCCCCCCCAAACACCCAGGGAATGCAGCCTTACATGCCATGGGACACTGTGTGGCCCATGCTGTAGTGTAGTAGGTGTGCACAGGTGTCCCTGGCAAGTAATTGTGTGTTGAATCTGTCGAATAGTCACACCAATGAGGTCCGACGCGGGTGACAATGTGTACGCATTGCACGGTCCATGACCGAGCCATGCGTGCGCTTTGCCATTGACTGCAATGAGGTCTGACGCGGGTGACAATGCGTATGGATTGCACGGTCCATGACCGAGCCATGCGTACGCTTTGCCATTGACTGCAATGAGGTCCGACGCGGGTGACAATGCGTACGCATTGCATGGTCCATGACCGAGCCGAGCGTATGCTTTGCCATTGACTGCAATGAGGTCCGACGCGGGTGACAATGCGTACGCATTGCACGGTCCATGACCGAGCCGTGCGTACGCTTTGCCATTGACTGCAATGAGGTCCGACGCAGGTGACTATCATGCATACGCGTCGGGCAGGCATGGTCCGAGACAGTCGTATGCCTTGGCCATTGAATCGTATGGAGACGGGTGTGTGTGTATTTTCAAAATACACGTTGTACAGTCAGTTGACCGAGCCGGGTGCACCCATTGGCTCTGGACTGTCATGGAGACGGATGAGGATTCAAAACTTGCATGAGTTGTGCACTGGAAATTCAGTTGGATGCCTACAACAATGTTGCAATTTCAAGTGTTTCATGAAGGTGAAGATTTGAACGATGCGGAAGGCGTGTACAAGTCGTACATTTCCATGGATTGGCCAGATTTATAGAATGCAACTGTGTTGGACCTATCACTTGGGACACATGGCACATATTTTGCCTCTGCAGCACAGATATAAGGCTGGCTGGCCCCCAGAGAGCTCACTTGCCTGCACTACATGCTCCTGGACCACATCCCTGCTACCACTGCTGCTGTCTCTGCATCCTCTGGCTCCTGCTATGGCACGTACTCTGGAGAGGGCCCCAGCCTTCACTGAGGAGGAGAACCAGGCCCTGCTGGATGGGCTCCTTCCACAGTAGCTCTATGGGAAACCAGGGGAGCAGGTGAGTGTGCAGTCCACTGCCTTCCTAATTATGCATGTTGTCTGACTAGCAGTACTAGCAGTGTGTACACCAGTGGCAAGCATTCTCATTGACTACTTTCATCACCCAAAGTGTGTAGGTACATGTAATGAACAGGTGTCCTGCTGCTAAAGTGCATTAGTGCAAGCTTAAACTACCCAGGCATTGTTAACATGTCAGACATGCAGGTGATTTGTCCTTCCCCATGGTTGCCCAACTGTGTTACTCATTTCCCTTTGTGATGATGACATGTATCTCCAAATGTGTGCAGCACAAATATGGGCCATGTGTGTTAATGTACTTTTTACTTTGTCATCCTCACAGGTTGATGCCCACCAGAAGCAGGAGATATGGCTGACCATAGCCCGGGCAGTTCGTTCGGTGGGGGTATACAAGCGCCGGATCCGCAACTGCCAGAAGAGGTGACAGGCCCTTCGGGGCTTGACCCGAGGATAGCTAGAGTCCAGCTGAAGCTGTCACCTCCACGCAGGAGGGGCGGACCCCGGACCCTGACCCCCCCACATGCTCCGGATCCTGGCGGTGGTCTTCCCGGACCTGGATAGGCAGCTGAAGGCCAGACAGCAGCAGAAAGGGGGTATGTCCATGCCTAATCTGTGTACTATGTCTGACATGCTAATTGCACTCTTTTGGCCTGGTCACACTTCCACATTACATAGGTCTTGTATTCCAATACTCAGGTCCCTCAATTGTGTGATGAGCCCTCCTCATCTGTTTCACAGGTGTGGCCCCTACAGTCTGTTGCTTGTGTCATTAGGGCACTGTGTCCCTGCAGTCAGCTATGCTTCAGCTACCGGACAGCAACTGTTCCCGTGACTCTGTTGTGTGTTTCATGGGTGGTTCAAATGTTTGCCCAATGCCTGAGATCTGACATGTGATCTGTGTGTGCCCTTGAGATGTGTTCCAATTGCTAGTCTGACTCGCCACATGTGGCTGGGGTATTCCAAACAAACCCATGCAGCAGGGGACTCCAAGTTTGGGGCCTCAGGAGTATGTATATGAAGTATGTCACACTTGCTTAGCCACCTGACTACTGTCCAGTGCAAAACACTGTTTCATGTAGACCTGGGCAGTCATGCCTCCTCAAGGGCATTTAGAAACACTCTGTAATCCCACTGCTGTGTATCAAATTACAGGTTGTGCTTAGTGACATGTGCCTTCAGGTGTCTGCCTCTGTGTCATTATGGTGTTGCTTGTTGTTACGTACAACTGGGGTGTCCATGATTTAGAGGGTCAGCAGGACATCTGAGATGTGACTGTGAGAGACAAGACCTGTGTGACATATAGGTGTGTGATCATCTGACAGTGCACAATGGTATTTGCAACTGTGTCCTTCAGGCAGCTGGGTTACATGCATGGCAGACTGTGATGTGTTAATGCACAGGGAGTTGTGTTTGCAGATACTCATATGTCTGATTTGCATGATGTGGGGTCTTCTGGGTCCTGAATATGTTGTTTGCAGGGGAAGGGCAAGTGCACCGGTCATCTGCAGAGTTAGCTTTACCCCTGCGCTATGATTGTGAGACAGTGCATACTGTTGTTGTCTGGATGCCCTGCCCCTGTGACAGGAGACAGTGTTGACTGACTTTCCAGGCATGCCAGTGCCATGCATTTAACTTGCTATGAGTGATCCTGCATTTCGTTCAAGTGTGCACCATGCACCTCATTGTGGAATTGCCCATCAGGACATGAAAACATCATAGTGTGTGTTGCTGGCATGCATCACAAGCATGTGAAATGAGTCTCTGCCCATCCCTTCATCCGGACACCTGTACCGAGTCAGTAGCAAGAGATGTGCTGTGTGTATAGTGACATACTCCTACATGTTCATTTGCATGTACAACTAATGTGTGGGTGGTGCATGTCGGGCCATTGGGGTATTAGCATCCAACATGCAACAGACATATTTGTGCAAGTCAAGGAGGGATAAGTGTGCCAAGGTTGATGTTGAGAATGACAATTGGCTTATTCTAAATAGTGTTGGCACTTTCAGCTGTGTTCAGCTGATGATGCCAGGGCTTTCCCTGTGATGTGATGTACTCACTGTGGTGTGTGCAGTCAGTGCAGGTGACTGATGTTGTTTTCTTACTTCCTATTCCTATCCAGATACATCCACGGCCACAGGAGGGGACAGCTCCATGGACCAGGAGGAGCCACAGAGCCTGACAGGGACAGAAGGAGAGGAGTTGGGGGGATCCAGTGGCAAGGAGGGCGAGTGGAGCCACACAGAGGAGTCATCAGCACCATCCCCCCCAGCTGAAGGCCACAGCAGCTCTGAGGATGACTCCCTTGTGGAGGCGGGTGTCATCAGCCACCAAACCCCAGCTAGTGAGGCTGTCCTCACCACTGACCAACCACCACCACCATCACCACCCTCCCATCGGCTCCCATTCCAGAGGTCCCTGTAGGCTCCCTTGTTTGGGAGCATGTCTCTTTTGTGCCAGGCACCGCACCCCCTACCCCTGTGTCCCCTGCTGCCCTGAGTGAGGAGTCTGTGGACTTACTTAGACAGATCCATGTAGGGCAGACGTCGATGCTGAAGATCTTCCATGCACACACAAGTCTGTTGACGCAACTGGTGTCGTTCATGGAGGGCAATTCCTCAGGCATGTCTGCCCTACAGAGGACCAATCAGTCCATGGCCTCCTCCCTGACTGCAGCAGTGTCCCTCCTCCAACAGTCCCGCACCCCTCCTACCCCTGCACCACCCACGATTCCTAGTAGGCTACCTGTCCCAAGCACACACACCAGCACATTCTCACAAAGCCACAGACACGGACAGCACACAAACATCCAAACCAATGTCTAGACGTGCACACAAGCAAATGCAGGGGACTGATACCCCAATCACAGGGTCTGGTTTGCAGACACACACACAGTCATCCACAACCACTCTGCAGTCCTCCGAAACCTCTCCCTCCCAGCCCCCTTCCCTTGCCTCACCGGCAACCCCATCTCCACAGAAGCTCTTCCTGACTGACCTTGGACTCTTCCCCACCGACCCAGCAGATCCTGTTTACAAGGGGTAGAGGAAGTCCCCACACACAGAGGGGAGTCTCCCTCACACCCGGACACCCTCCCCCAGACGCAGTCAGACTGAGATCCCTACCCGCAAGTCTCCCTGGAGCCGGAAGAGCAATACCCCACCGCCAACACGCAGCTCCAAGGCAAACTCTCTATCCTCCATCCCCCAGGCCACCACTCCAGAGGTTCCCCCGCCACTCCCTGCCCCGGGTTCCCCCACCCACAAATACACCATCACCAAAATGCTGAGGCCCTCCCCCCCACCACTTGCTCCTCCACACCTGGTCAGACGGTTAGTGCCACTGATGTGGGGACCGTGTCCCCCCTCTGTCCTGCCGACCTCACCTGCACCCCATTCCGCTCACATGGATTTAGGCACTGCAGTGCCCAAGTCAGACAGGGTGGTCGTGGACTCCACTGCAGTGCCTAAATCCATGTGAGCGGAATGGGGTGCAGGTGAGGGGACCCAATCCACTCCATCTGACCTGCCCACTGGAGTTGTGCCGGCACCCACCCCATCTGACTTGTGCCCCACAGTTGTGACTGCACCCACCACTTCAGTCAGCTCCACTGCAGTTGCAAATGTCTTGCTTGCATCCACCACCTCTTCACTGCCTCCTGTCCCTGCGGTGCCTGGTCTGCCCCCATGTATGCCTATCTGAGGGGATGTCCCCTGTCCTTAGCAGTGCAGGCAAGCAACGTTTGACAGTTGTCACTCTAGTTCACTCCTTGGTATTTGGAAATGGACTGGCCATTGGCCTTTTGTTTGAACGAACGTTTAACTTTTAATATGCTGAATAAAGCTTTTTTCTTTATCGCTGTGAACTTGATTTAGCTTTACATTATGCTGATGATGTTTAACATGCCCTTGCACCTGTAATGCTTGGTTTCCAATATTGAATACTGATGCGTTGATGTGAGGTATTCCATGTGGTCCATGAGATATGTGTCCTATTCTGGTGGGTATCCATGTCATCCTTTGCAGCTACCTGGGTGTATCATGATCAACTATTTGTGGACATCTCTGTGAACATTTCATTTGCATGGTCACATCTCTGGCTTGCACCCAAGCACATATGATGTGCTTCCCATTGTCCAATTTGTCAATTTCACAGACTTTCTGCGGATCACCACTGGACCTACAGGTGTGGGCATCATTGGTATAGGAGCAACTGGGTCCTCTGTGCAACTTGCTGTACATATGTTTTGAGTATGTGCAGATGACTTAGGGGAGACTCACGTACCCAGGCTGTTGTGACCAAAGCCTTCATTGTGTGGTAAGTGATGGCTGACTGACCAAGTGTTCTGCTGACATGACTGAGACCTGCTGGGACTATGTTTGGCACAGCTGAGCTTCCACAGGAGTTGAGTCCCCTCAAGTAAGTGTGTTGTTCCGTGACATTGCCTGGGCCCATGGTGTGTGTTGTGTGAGCATGTGTGTGTGTCCACATCCCTTTTCATACACAGGCAGTGTTCCCTTGATATGTTCCTGTTGTTAATGCTTGCTGAGTTGTACTGTGTTCATCTCACATCTTTGTCCTGGGCTACCAGATGTGTGGGGGCATGAGACACTACTGTTAATTGGTGTATCATCATTGGGATTTGTCAGTTCTGAGTGGTGATGATGTTGTCAGACACAGATGGGACACAGTCAGGGTTCCCCAAGGTACTTGTTTATTCACAATATCATGTAGTTGTCCCTAGGTGGTACCTTTCAGTGATTGAGACATGTGTATGTGTGTGTGACTGGTCCCACTTGTCGGGTTCAGGGCTGCAATGTTGGCAGGTGTCAGCATGTGTGCCTTGTGGTTCTCCTTGGCTTCTGCATTGTCCTGTGACTGTTGCAGGTATTCTGAAGGTTACATGAGCTTTGATGTCATGGCCATGTACCGCATACTGTGCAGTATGTCTGTCATTCACCAGGGTTGTAGACTGTCCTTGTGTGATGAGTCTGTGCACCTTAGTTCCTCCCAACATTCCTGTGTTTGTCATGAGTGCATGTGCAATGTCACCTGTCCATGTGGGCTTCACAGATGCATATTGTTGCAGTTCAGGGTGTGTGGTGTTGAGGGTGGACTGATGTAAATGTTTGCATGGATGGGCCCCTAGCTCCTGTTTCACAGTTTGTAAGACATCTACCTTTGTCATCACAGTGGAGGTGTCATGCATACTTGTGTCACCCCAATGTCTGGTCCCTGGGGATAGTGCTGTTGTATGTCAGTCTCTTGCTGTGTTAGTTGGTGTTCATTCCAGCTTGTGTCACATGTGTTTGTTGTGTTCCCTCTCATCTCACAATGCCTGATTGCCCACTAAGGGTGTCCCAATGATGGTTTACTTTTGTATGGCACTGTGTCCACATCTGTGTCACTGTGGTTCAGCCCCCCTCATGTGTTCTGTAGTTGCCTGGGGATACTGAGACACACACACACACATGTTGTGTCAGATGTGCAGTGTGAGGTTGCCTGTTTGTGTTTGTGCATCTGCATCAGTGCATTGGTATTGCTGTTGTGGGCCTTTTTCTGGATGCTGTTTCTGTGATTTTCCCTGCTGTCCCTGTGAGTCATATCACGTCATTGTGCACATTCATCCTGGTTGTTAGGTGCCATTGCTTGCATGGAATGGGAGTTTGTGAGCTGACACCTACAGTCTACACAGGTTGTTTTGATTAATGTGTCTATTTTCGAGATGTGTGTATGCTTTGTGATGGTCACTTCTGCTCTTGTGTCATGTACACTGTATACATTATCAGCCCCCATGGTTGGTGCTTGTCTGCACGTGGCCGAGAGTGTGTTAGGTTTTCACAGCATTGTTAGCCTCACCACATCTCTGTGGGTATGGGATACAACCACTAGTTTGTCCCAAAAGCAGGGATCATACATGCTGTTTTTTATTTGCAGCTTTGACCATGAAGACACTTACCTTTTGGTCACTGTGATGAGGGGGGGTTTAGACCCCATCACCACAATGCTCAACATCTGTTGCAGTTTGGAACCCCACACTTAACTTTTGTTCTACACAGTGAGGGGGTGTTCTTTTTACATTGACACAGTGCTATAGTGATGCTTGCCTTGTGTAGGGCACACTCATTTGCTGGTCACACATGTGCTGTTAGTTACATTGTATGTTCAAAGTCATAATCACTGTTGTGGGCATTTGTCACAGACTACACACTGTTGTCATGATGTTAGTGGGGATGTATTTTGCTGACATACCTAATGTTGGAGTATGATGGATGTGTGGTGCATGACCCGTCCTATGAGTGGGGGTGGAAGGGGTGATGGGCAACAGGTCCCCTATGTCTGGGGTGGCAGGGGTGATGGGCAACATATGCCCTATGAGTGGGGGTGGCAGGGGGATGGGCAACATATGCCGTATGAGTGGGGGTGGCAGGGGTGATTGGCAACAGGTCCCCTATGGCTGGGGATGGCAGGGGGGATGGGCAACATAAGCCCTATGGGTGTGGGTGGCAGGGGTGATAGGCAACAGGTCCCCTAAGGCTGGGGGTGGCAGGGGTGATGGGCAACATATGCCTTATGAGTGGGGGTGGCAGGGGTGATGGGCAACAGGTCCCCTATGGCTGGGGGTGGCATGGGTGATGGGCATCATATGCCCTATGAGTGGGGGTGGCAGGGGTGATGGGCAACAGGTCCCCTATGGCTGGAGGTGGCAGGGGGGATGGTCAACATAAGCCCTATGGCTAGGGGTGGCAGGGGTGATAGGCAACAGGTCTCCTTTGGCTGGGGGTGGCAGGGGTGATGGGCAACATATGCCCTATGAGTGGGTGTGGCAGGGGTGATGGGCAACAGGTCCCCTATGGGTGGGGGAGGCAGGGGTGATGTGCAATTGGTCCCCTATGGCTGGGGGTGGCAGGGGCGATGAGCAGCATACGCCCTATGAGTGGGGGTGGCAGGGGTGATGGGCAACAGGTCCCCTATGGGTGGGGGTGGCAGGGGTGATGGGCAACAGGTCCCTTATGGCTGGGGGTGGCAGGGGTGATGGGCAACAGGTCTCCTATGGCTGGGGATGGCAGGGGGGATGGGCAACAGGTACACTATGAGTGGGGGTGGCATGGGTGATGGGCAACAGGTCCTCTATGGCTGGGGGTCACAGGGGTGATGGGCAACAGGTCCCCTATGGCTGGGGGTGACAGGGGGGATGGGCAACAGGTCTGCTATGAGTGGGGTGGCAGGGGTGATGGGCAACATATGCCCTATGAGTGGGGGTGGTAGTGGTGCTGGGCAACAGGTCCCCTATGGGTGGGGGTGGCAGGGGTGATCGGCAACAGGTCCTCTATGTCTGGGTGTGGCAGGGGTGATGGGCAACAGGTCCCTTATGGCTGGGGCTGGCAGGGGGGATAGACAACAGGTCCCCTATGAGTGGGGGTGGTAGGGGTGATGGGCAACATATGCCCTATGAGTGGGGGTGGTAGTGGTTCTGGGCAACAGGTCCCCTATGGGTGGGGGTGGCAGGGGTGATGGGCAACATATGCCCCATGAGTGGGGGTGGCAGGGGTGATGGGCAAGAGGTCCCCTATGGCTGGGGGTGGCAGGGGGGATGGGCAACATATGCCCTATGAGCGGGGGTGGCAGGGGTGATGGGCAACAGGTCCCCTATGGGTGGGGTGGTGGGGTGATGGGCAACAGATCCCCTATTGCTGGGGGTGGCTAGGGTGATGGGCAACAGGTCCCCTATGGCTGGGGGTGGCTAGGGTGATGGGCAACAGGTCCCCTATGGCTGGGGGTGGCAGGGGGGATGGGCAACAGGTCCCCTATGGGTGGGGGTGGCAGGGGTGATGGGCAACATAAGCCCTATGGGTGGGATTGGTAGGGGTGCTGGCCATGCAACCCCTATGGTGGCCTGTTGTTAGTGGCCAGGATGTGGATCCCCTGTGTGTGTGTACCATTTTGCGGGTACGTGTTGTTTGTTTGTGTGGTAGGTGTCTGACTTACCGTCTGCGCCGTCGGTGTCGGTTCCTGATCCGGTCATAAATGTAGAGTACTGGTATGACCTGTGGGATTCATGATGTGTTTGTGTTCTACACGCTGCTTGTTGCTCCATCTCGTACCCGCTGCAAGCTGGTCCGTCTCGTAGCCGTGGATTGAGTTGTGGCGCGACTCATAGCTGATATGCTTGATTTCCGGGTGCTGTGACGTGCCGTATGTGGCGACCCTTCCGGCACGTAGGAAGTACACATCGTACTTGTCAGGGCGGAAACTGCTGTGGATACTGCTTCCGGCCGACTCGGTTCGGCGTTCGGAGTTACGGCTCCGACGGAGAATAGAGCTTGAATCACAGCCTACGTGTCGGTCGTGTTTTTGGCAGTTATGCGCATCGTACTTCATCTACAGGACAGACCGGCTACAGGTACGTGTCTGTCGCATGGTAAGGCTACGGACAGCTCTCGGAGAGCTGTCCAACCCGGATCAGAATCAACCCCTCTGTGTTAAAGCCTATAGATTGTTTTGTTGTTGGTTACTCACTCTGAAAAAGCCTGAGACTGAAAGATTTTTACGGTGATCATTCCTGATAGGCCCTATTTATAGGTGAAGTATATTATTTTGCCAACTGGAATCACTCACATATTAGTAATTTTATATATATATATATTATCTACTGGCGGTCGCCAGTAGATAGTTATAGTTAGGACCGAGTTCCCATACGAAATCTGAAAATTCTATTTTGAATAACTTTGGCGCGGGTTGACGAATCTTCGGGAAATTTTGAAAACTAATGGGGCGCTCCGCTCAGCTCCTACCCAGAAAGTCTCGGGATGATTCGTCAAGCGGGGGCTGAGAAAAAAGGGGGGTCCCAAAATGCGTTTTCCCCATGCATTTTCCTATAGGATATTTAGTCGAAGGTACAGCCCGAACGGCTGAACAGAATTACTTGCAATTTGGCAAAGAGGTAGTCCTCAGGTCAGGCATGTGCCTTTTGCTTATATGGTGTCAATCTGTTCAGTAGTTCCTGAGAAAATTGCAGTTAAAAGTACATAACTATCTATATGTGCGCACCGTGCGCGCATGGTGCCGTGCGCGAGTGTAATTCTGATTGGTGGTTATATGTCAGTCAACATTCGAATCGGTCAAAAACAGGAAGTGTCGGACGCCATTTTGTGTGTGGCAGTGAAAAAGAAAGGTGGAGAACGTGAAAAGGTGGCAGGGTAGAGAGTTCCTGACCCCCTAGCCTTTGTCAGGGGGTCCCTGAAGGACCCCGAAGGGTGAAAAAAAACATTTATTTTTTTCAAAAAATCGTGGGGTGCGCGCACGGTGAAAAACCCTTAAAATAAGATATTAACTATGCTGTTCAACTTAATCCAAATTAAAAAAAAAAAGCTGAGCCATTCCATATTACAGGATACAGTCAATCTATAACTATATACATAGGTAGTTTATTGTAAAATAAATATATAAAAAATATATTAATACATACATAAATTAGCATTTAAAAAACCTTACAAATTCACTAAAAAAAACATAGGTTTCACACACGTTATAGCTAGAAATTAGCATTTAAAAAACCTTGCAAATTCACTTAAAAAACCATAGGTTTCACACACGTTATAGTTAGGAATTAGCATTTAAAAAACCTTGCAAATTCACTGAAAAAACCATAGGTTTCACACATGTTATAGTTAGCTGGACATTTCACTCGTAAAAAAACATTGAAATTCCCCCGTTATAGTTAGTTCAGGTAACTATAACTTGCGCGACCGCAATCCAATGCTGATGACGTCACATATTACATCACTGACGACATTATCCAGTGAATATGTGTTTTTCTGTAAAATAAATATTTTTTATATATGTATATCTAAAGGTTAATGGAAGAATAAACGGGTAAATAAGTGTCTAAATGGATGTTTTTTTTTGTAAAATTAATTGTATAGCTGACTTATTAACAGTATCTTAGTGAATACAGTGATGTAATATGTGACGTCATCAGCAGTGGATTGCGGTGGTTTTTTCAGTGAATATATATACAAACTCCCTGAAGTGTGCAAATGGTGGCAACAAACATGCATATATATATATATATATGCATGTTTGTTGCCACCATATGCACACTTCAGGGAGTTTGTGTTGGCTATAGTTTCAAGCCAATGGTAAAGGATATAGGCTGTATCAGCTCATTGCGGAAAGTTATGTAGAATTCTTTTGGAGTGATCTGTTTATAATGAAAATGTATTGCAAAGCAAGTAGGTGTGACTTACAAAATGTGACACGTATATATTAATTGCAATAGGCGTTTAGAGGTGAATTGTTATACACTGTTCTACAGCCTGTAGGTAATCCTTTTGTAGGGGTGTGTGAAATTGATGTCATTTACTCTCTTGCAGTTACACAAAATCTTTGAAAATAGCGAAAAATGCAAATACGTCATTTATCACCATCTTTTAGTGTGAATGCATCCTTGCATTATTTTATGATGTAAAGATGCATTTTGCACTAAAACAAGTACAAAAAACATAAGTGCCACAAATAACCTGAAAATGAGCAGTTGTTGTTCGTGCCCTCCTGCGCTATAATTTTGCCACAATCAATTATGTGATAAATTATCATTTCAGAAATTTTGCATAATAGACATAATGGAAAGGTACCCACATTATGGCCTACCATTTTGTTACACTACTTTCAGCATTTTACTGTAGTAGGCAAAGGTTTTGGTGAACAACCTGAACATAACATGTAGATAGAAGATTTGTAGATGATAATCCTTATTAAAATTCTTTAGCCGATATTTTACATTCTTTTGATAGCTGCAAGTTTGTAAATATCTGTAATTTTATTATGGTATACCAGATGGAGGTCTGTCTTGTGGGAACATTTATGACCAACACAGTAGTTCTGTGTTGCTCATGGTGACAAACTAATGATAAACGTTAATTGCTTGATTGTTTATAATGAAAAGTTATGATAAAGGCAATAGGCCTGACATTTTGATTGTGACAATCATAAGTTAAATTCAGTAGGCATTGAAGGGTGGAAGGTTATTACTCTGTATTAAAGCCAACAGATAAGAATTATTAAAAGGAAATCTTACAAATTATCTTGGCAGGGAAGGATGTTGGTAGTGTTATCACCTCTAAGAAACAATAGCAGTTTAAGATTTCCAGTGTAATAGTACTTGTTTGAATCTCTTCAGAAGGCCTGCCAGGCATTGCTGTCTGTCAGGATCTTGTAATAAGTTAAATTCAGTAGGCATTTAAGGGTGGAAGGTTATTACTCTGTATTAAAGCCAACAGATAAGAATTATTAAAAGGAAATCTTACAAATTATCTTGGCAGGGAAGGATTTTGGTAGTGTTATCACCTCTAAGAAACAATAGCAGTTTAAGATTTCCAGTGTAATAGTACTTGTTTGAATCTCTTCAGAAGGCCTGCCAGGCATTGCTGTCTGTCAGGATCTTGTAATAAAAAACAATCATTAAATAATATATGCATCTATTAATATAAATAAATATCCATTATAGATGTATAGAGGGCCTTTGAGATAGCCTTCCTCTGTCCTTGGTCTGTCTGAGTGTCATTTAGACTCTGCTTCAATCCATGACAGTGTACTGCCTGGTATAATGGTTCAGGGACCATCAGTCATTGGCTCTCTTACCATGCAAGTGACAGCAGTATCTGACCACATGTGCAAATTAACCTGAAAATGAATGTTCATTTGAAATGAGGGCTGGTTGGTCTGTCCTTTACTTTTCAAAGTTCTCCTTTTGTAGTTCCCCTTCATTTAATTGCTCCTTTTCTTTTAGTTTAAGAGGATACTACTACGCATGGGTGAAATTTTAATTATGCCAGTTTAATTTTTATAATTTCTGTAATGTTGAGTCATGATTTCAAGACAAAATTCCTGAAATTATGCCGGTACGCCACTTCATGTAATTACATGCCATATGAGGTAAATGTACAATGAATCCACATTTTAGAATAAAAAAATATTGCAAATGTTTGGGAAAAACAGAATGTGGTGGTCTTTTGTTTTTTGCACTTTTTGCTAGTGCAAAATGCAGTCTTGCATCCAAAATTCACATGAGGATTTATTTTACAATAAAATATAATATAAAATGATAAATTTGCATTTGGTATAAGTATGTGTAATTTCATGTAATTTGACTGAAATTGTGTGTAATTACACAAAACAAGTGATGTAAATTTTACACCCACTAAATGCCACAGTTCGCAAGGCAGAGCCAAGAGATTCTTGCTTGCTGCAGTGCACTGCACCTCAAATAGCCTCTTCTTCTAAACCAGACGTCCGACATGGAATGCTGTTGTCAATAGTGTTTCATTGGTTTAAATTTCCAAGAGGGCCAACACTTGTGTGCTAAATGTGACAGCTATGCTGAAACTCTAAAACAACAACAGACTATATACAATACTTATGAAAAATAGACACCCGCTGCTATACTTAGTTACCTTATTGCAAGTTTATGCTCGCTATATTTAGATGACACCATGTACTTTTTTTCAAATTGTATTCTATTAATTTATGTTGCAAATGTTGTTGAGTGTGTTTGTTGTATTGCAGTTGTGTCAGAAGGTAAATGCAAGAATGAGCCAGTGGATGAATGAATCAGTGCAGAGGTGAGGGGAAGAGTGCATTTATGGTGAATTACTATGCTCCTTAACCTATTAATAACAAAAAAGACACTTTCAGTCATAAACCAGACTTATTTTCACTGTCATTGTTTATTTACTATTCTTTCACAGCTGTGTTTCCTTTGATATGGATAAAAGATTACATATTGATATGATGTACCGACACCCTCACTGGTGCCCAACCCTCACTGTCCACCGCAGCATGGCCATGCATAGAATGGGGTTGGGCGCAGAGCACCAAACTCCTTCTGGTCACCCACTGTTCACTATGTGATGTTTTTAATATAAAGTGTGAATGCTGAAAAATCAGTGCACTCCCTGACCTTATTGTGAGTCCTCCAGATTGATACATTTAGGCGTCGATTCCGATCCTGGAGAAACCGGGTACGAACCGTCAGACGGAGCGTTTTCTTCGTCCGACTCGTACCCGGAAAATAAACATTACAAACATGGAAGTACGATTCCCACGGAAACACCATTTCCGTACGAATCGTAACAAACACCGACCGACGAAAATATACATACCAATGTGATCCGGGAATGCTCCGACGTGACGTCGGGACGCATGCAGGCTGCGGTTCACGAACCAGGAAGTACGATCCGCACCGACGTCACCCCGCACGGATAATATTTTCCGGCTGCCAAAAACTGCCAGGAAATCAGGACGACGCACACAAGGAGCACCTGTACGCGACGGACAGCCATGGACCCGAACCTACGTGTCATCCCAGCCCTCATAGCAGTCCACCTGCTCTACAGGCACCAACGCAGACGCCGCAGAAGGTCAGAATAACACCCAGGGGCAAAGGGGGGGGGCAGGGGCAGGACACATAACCCCCACACAAGTCACAAATCACACATGCCCTGGACATACCTGACCTGCAGGACCTGGTCACCTCGAGGGGGTGGGGGCGTGTCCAGCAATGCAAGCGTCCGCCACAACGGAAGTGGATGTTGACGCGAACCGGCAACACAACAATACAGGTACGTACCGTACCCACGCACTTAAGGCGTGGGTACGGGCCGTACCACGCCCACCACTACGTCACCCCAACAATGGCGGTGCGGCCCGTACCCACGTACTAAAGGACTGGCGACAGGCCGTACCAGCATTGTTGGGGTGATGTAGGGGTACGCGTGGTACGACCCCTACCCAGGCTCTGAAGGGCTGGGGACGGTGCGTACCCCTACGGCACCCCATTGGGGGTCTGCACCGTACCCAGGCCCTCAGAGCGTTGGTACGGGTCGTACCACGCGTACCCCCACATCACCCCAACAATGCTGGTACAGCCCGTACCCAGGCCATTCAAACGTGGGTACGGGCCGTACCGCCATTGTCGGGGTGACGTAGTGGTGGGCGTGGTACGGCCCCTACCCACGCTCTTAAGGCCTGGGGACAGGAATGTATGGAGCGTACCCCCACCCGTGTATGAATGGAGCGTACCCCCACCCCATCAGTGTATGTACGGACCGTACCCCCACCCCACCAGTGTATGTACGGACCATACCCCCACCCGTGTATGCATGCAGCGTACCAACTCCCCACCCATGTATGTACGGACCGTACCCACACCCGTATATGAATGGAGCGTACCCACACACCACCAGTGTATGTACGGAGCGTACCCACACCTGTGTATGAATGGAGCGTACCCCCACCCATGTATGAATGTAGCGTACCCCCACCCCATCAGTGTATGTACGGAGTGTACCCACACCCGTGTATGAATGGAGCGTACCCCCACCCGTGTATGAATGGAGCGTACCCCCACCTCACCAGTGTATGTACGGAGCTTACCCACACCCGTGTATGCATGGAGCGTACCCCCACCCCACCAGTGTATGTACGGACCGTACCCCCACCCCACCACTGTATGTACGGACCGTACCCCCACCCGTGTATGCATGCAGCGTACCAACTCCCCACCCGTGTATGTATGGACCGTACCCCCACCCCACCAGTGTATGTACGGACCGTACCCCCACCCGTGTATGCATGCAGCGTACCAACTCCCCACCCGTGTATGTACGGACCGTACCCACACCTGTGTATGAATGAAGCATACCCACACACCACCAGTGTATGTGCGGAGCGTACCCACACCTGTGTATGAATGGAGCGTACCCCCACCCGTGTATGAATGTAGCGTACCCCCACCCCACCAGTGTATGTACGGAGCGTACCCACACCCGTGTATGAATGGAGCGTACCCCCACCCGTGTATGAATGGAGCGTACCCCCACCCCACCAGTGTATGTACGGAGCGTACCCACACCCGTGCATGCCTGGAGCATACCCCCACCCCCCCAGTGTATGTACGGACTGTACCCCCACCCCACCACTGTATGTACGGACCGTACACCCACCCGTGTATGCATGCAGCGTACCAACTCCCCACCCGTGTATGTACAGACCGTACCCCCACCCCACCAGTGTATGTACGGAGCGTACCCACACCCGTGTATGAATGGAGCGTACCCCCACCCGTGTATGAATGGAGCGTACCCTCACCCCACCAGTGTATGTACGGACCGTACCCCCACCCCACCAGTGTATGTACAGATCGTACCCCCACCCGTGTATGCAAGCAGTGTACCAACTCCCTACCCGTGTATGTACGGACCGTACCCCCACCCCACCAGTGTATGTATGGAGCGTACCCACACCTGTGTATGAATGGAGCGTACCCACACCCGTGTATGTCCCGACCGTACATGCCCAGACATAGGAGGAGTGTGTGCAGAGTCCTCCCAGCAGTGCCCAGACATAGGAGGGGTGGGTGCTGAGTCCTCCCAGCAGTGCCCAGACACAGGAGGGGTGTGTGCAGAGTCCTCCCAGCAGTGCCCAGACACAGGAGGGGTGTGTGCAGAGTCCTCCCAGCAGTGCCCAGACACAGGAGGGGTGTGTGCAGAGTCCTCCCAGCAGTGCCCAGACATAGAAGGGGTGGGTGCAGAGTCCTCCCAGCAGTGCCCAGACACAGGAGGGGTGTGTGCAGAGTCCTCCCAGCAGTGCCCAGACACAGGAGGGGTGTGTGCAGAGTCCTCCCAGCAGTGCCCAGACACAGGAGGGGTGTGTGCAGAGTCCTCCCAGCAGTGCCCATGGAAAGAAAGGGGTTGAGTACACACAGATACAATGGCCACAATTGTCAGTCAGGTGCTCAAAGACCCAGCAGAACACGAAACACATGTGTGCGAGGCTGGGAGTACACACATGCAAAGTGCGGAAAAGGGAACATGTACACATGAAGTCCTGTCAATATACTCCACTCACAAGTACAGTGACCCCCTGACACAAATGATGCAGGTGGAGACCTGGGCCAACATGCATGGCCAAAGTTGAAGGGGTCCGTCACACACCCAGCAAATGTAGACACAGCACTGCACAAATGTCTTCACAACACCCTGCAGGGAAGATGTCAGGGTCCACAGAGGAAGGTACACTCCTTGGGACAATGTCACCATGCAGTAACAGCTTACATGAGCAAAGTGTGATAGCAAATACCGTGTGATGGCACACAGATAACAGGGTCCACCCCACGAACAGCACACTACAACATATCCCAGACACCTAACACATTATCGCCACCCCAAATCATGGAGCAGCCCCACCAACAGCAATGCCAGAAAAGCAGTAGTGTGCCAAGGAAAATAAAATAGCTTTATTCAGCAATGTTCCAAAATGAATTGTACGAAGAGTTCAAAATGCACAAGGCACATAGGGCAGTCCATAGTTCCAATCCAGGTGGGGGACACATTGGGAAGCGTGTTCCCTAGCTTGCCTGCACAGTTGAGACTACCTTGTCATCCACAGGGGGGGGCATCATGTGGGGGGGAAGGACCAGGCATTGCAGGGACAGGAGGGGCAAGGGTAGGTGTTGTGGGTGCAGGGACGGACGACTCCAACACAGGGGGTGGGGCAGCGCCAAAGGTGGAATCGAGCACGGCGCTGCACACAACGGCCAGGTCGCCCAGCGTCTCCCCTGCACCCGAAGGAACCACAAGCCCCAAGGAGGTGAGGGGGTCGGAGGGATGGGTCGCAGCGCTACTGGTGGAGGGTGTGGACAGGGGGGGGCTCAACTCCCCTGCCGGTGTCCTGCCTCCACTGCTTGCGGGGTGGTGCCACACTGGGGCTGATGGACACACTGGGCAGGACTGACCCTGTGTCCAACTCTTGGCCAGGAGAGCTGAGGGGAGTGGATTTGGAGGGTGGTGGTCGTGAGGAATGTGGACTCCCACTCTGGCTGCGTGTCTTCCGTTTCCCCCCGACCCAGTGGGTGTGCCTACTTCACCCTGTGTGTGCGTGCCAGGAGGTGTGCGCTTTGCCTTCCCTGTTGGGGTGGTGCCTGTGTCTGTTGGTGTGCATGCATGGCTACGTCTGGGTGTGCTTTGGACAGGCATGGGAGTGGGAAGTGTGGATGCTGCAGGGGTAGGGGGGACGTAGCGCTGCAGGAGACCCAATGCTGCAGTCAGTGTCGAGTCTATGGACCTCAGAAAGTTGCGTTGGTCAGACTGCGCAGCTGAAATGCCCTCCATGTATGCCTCCATCTGGTTGAGCACTTGGCTGTGGCCATGGAGGACATTAAGCATCGCAGTCTGACCAACCTGCAACTGCCGCAAGATGTCCACAGACTCGGCATTGGTGGCAGCAGTGGAGGCAGGGGGTGCGGTGCCTGGCAAGAAGGAGACACGTGGTGACCGAGCACGGCGGGAAGGGACACGAGCAAGTGGGAGGCCGGTGATCGGAATGGAGGGGGCGGGTAGTGATGGAGTGCTGGTGTCAGCTGTGGGAGCAGCCTCCGCCCCCTCGGAGTGCTCAGCCTCGGACCCGTCTGCGTCATAGTCGGTGGTGGTTTGACTGGACAGGTCCTCCGCTGCACTCCCGTCGGCCTCCGTGCCACTCGATGTGCCAGACAACTCTGCACTGCTGGCACTGGTGCTCGCTCCCTCCTCACGGTCCGTGCCAGTGTCTCCCTCGTAGTCCCCCGACGATGCTGTGGGCAAGGTGAAGAGACAGGAGAAATCAGACACCTGTATACATATGTCACATGAGTCAACTCTACATAGGTCACAGTGCATGGCCTGAAAAGCTACAAGAGTAACATCTACAATACATGGTACATATGTAGTCCCTGCAACACACAGTTTGTTGACCCCCCATGCCACTGTTAAAATATGGAGAGCATGACACAATAGCAAATAACTTGATATCAAATTGTACAGAGGAGCCAGGCTCTGGGGACAATCTAGCAGAGCATCAGCGACACACAGCGTAGACAAGAAAGGGATGAGCAGGAACCATGTCTAGCAACTCTTGGGACATGCTGCAAAGGTAATACAGAAAACCATGGCCAACATGACTGGGGCACTGCACCTTGAGTGTTTGGCCACACAAACATCACACACTGGCCAGACCAAGCAAGGAGACTTCAGGTTTGGACATGTAGGCCTTGCCCGCACCAACCGCCTCCCCCTACCTGAGACAATGTGATTGAGACAGAGGAAGTACTTAAACCTCTTAGTCTGGGATGATAAAACATGGCCTGCAATTAATCCTGATCGCACACAAACTTCCCCTGGTGCGCCTGTCCACATATATCACTGACAAACAACCATCATCAGATAGTTGTACCAAGACACACAGGCACTGGCCCCTGTGAGTATGCACCAGCTAATTTAGGTCACCCTGTACAGTGGACACATGTAGCACAGTATACGTGAATACAAATGAGGCCATGGTACTATGCCTCAGGGCCCAAACCATGCTGAAGACACAGAGAATGTCCACATTGTCTGATGACACACATGATACCTAGGAAAAGGTGCCCCAGGGGACTGTAGTGGCCACACTACTCCATGGCCCTGGATGGAAATGACTGGAACACAAGCCACCATCCCTGCACTATGCACATCTCACACTCAAGCACATCATGTCAGAGGGCACAACATTCGACATGCAGGCAGTAAGTCAGTACACATGAAACACACACTCCCATGTAGGGACTCAGCATCAGTGCCAACTAACATGGACCCCACAATGACAGAACTGGCCAGGGCACAGGCAACGTGCAAAAACCTGTTACACACCACCCCCACACATGATGCTGCAAGCATTGGGCACTTGGAGTAACTGCCAGCCTAGATGACCTTGTGCAAGAGTGACTACACACAGACCAGGGAACACATGGCAAGGAGGGGAAGGGAGGAAGAACAGCACCGCTTTACTTTGTGGAACAGGATATGCACTGCACATTTAAACCCTGGCAGTGTATCCATGCAACTGCGCACTTCAAAAAGCTGGTCACACACAACAAACACACATGTACCTACCCCCTTCCTGCTGCTGCTTCTCCAGTAAGCGCCTGTCCAAGTCGGGGAAGACCACCGCCAGCACACGCTTCTGGATGTGGGTCAGACGCCGGCGCCCACGGTTTTTCTGGCTCACAGGTGAGTCCCCCAGCAGGACCCGTGTGATCCTCCGCTTCTAGCACCGGATGTCCTGCCAGCGTTTCCTCACCTGGGCTAGGCGCCGCTTCCGACCCTCCGTCCTCCTCAAGGCACTGACGGCTTGCTTCCAGATCTCCCCCTTGGCACAGACGCCTACCTGTGAGGATGCAAAAGTGACAATACATCAATCCACCTTATCAATGATACAGAGACACACATATTACAAATTATGCATGTTTGAACTGGCCATAGTATGCAGCCAACTCATTGCACCATTGCCATAGTGACATCATCCTACTGGGAATGGGTGAATGCAGTAGGTGCCATTGAAAGTACACAGGTGGCATGAGGGGTGCAACACAATCAATGATGCAGGCTCATACTGTGCATCCCAAGCTACAACAGGAATCTGAACAGTACCCCTAAGCAGTCACATGCCCCAGCCCACTTACGCTACCTCAGCAGAATACACAGACACACAGAGGCACGGAACAATCACCTGGCATAGGCAACTGCCGCTACAAACCTCACTCTGCACATGTGCCACTAGACTGGGGGTGTCACAGATGTGGGGCTGTCTCAGCACGGCAGACATCCAGCACAGCTCCCTGCTCACATCAGATGGCCAGGGTGTATCCATCCCACATGCATCTGGGGTGCAACACTCCACATATGCACACTCCCACATGACAGGGGACTCACACACACACACCAATGTCCAGGGGACGACCACATCATTTACACACTCTCACCACAGGTACACTGAACAGACATACATCAGTGGGTCCTGGCACCTGTCACCCTGGGGGGAGCACAGACTCACATCAGGACTGTAGGAACAACATTTCCAGGAGGATGAGGCAGTCCGAAAGTGGCATGCACCATGCAGTGATCGTCACAGTAAGCACCATGCTAGTGCGTTGTGCACACAGGAACTACAGCATGCTCTGCATGGGAGACATGAGCCCTTCCCCCCCCCCGGGACCCACTATGAAGAACCCTGCATGTCTGTCACACCTGGACACAATGCCAGAATTCACAGTCACAAAAAGGGGCACAGTTTAAGCTAGTGGAGTCCGCACTCGCCTGCTCCCCTGGTCGACCATACAGCATGGTGTACTGTGGGAGGATCACATCCAACAACGCCATATTCTCCTCCATGGTGAATGGCTGGGCCCTCTCCACAGACCTGGACATGGTGCCAGAGGAATCACAAGCAGCAGCAGTGGTGTGGAATGCAAGGATGTGCAGGCAAGTGCTCTCTCAAGGGACCTGGCTGCCTTACATCTTCCTTGCTGGCCTGTTTCATTTACAGGAGTACAGAGTGATTGGCTCAGTCACATTTGCATCCTACGTGTCGTCCAATCATTTTAAAACTACCCCAGTGACAGGCTTTGCATGGTCTTAAAATTGAGCATGATGTAATGTCAACAACCACATTGCAACAAAGTAAATTGTCTCCAACCGACTTCTGCTGGCCACATGATGCAAAATTCAAACCTGAAACTCGGTCTCCATGACAACCAGCATGCATTTAGGCCCCTATACTTCGCCCTCATGTGTCCCCTATGGCAATCCTATGTCACAACACAGGTACGGTGCGTCCCACAGCCCTAGGGCACCCTAAATGCATTGCAACGGAACGTACATGCGTGTGTACAGTCCCTATCACTATGGTGGTGCTGGCGTATGCGTACGCCATAGTGATAGGGACCGTACACACGCGTGTGTACGGTCCGGACTACTATGGCGTACACGTACTCGAGCACCCCCATAGTGATAGGGACCGTACACACGCATGTGTACGGTCCGGACTACTATGGCGTACACGTACGCGAGCACCCCCATAGTGATAGGGACCGTACACACGCGTGTGTACGGTCCCTATCACTATGGGGGCGCTCGCGTACGTGTACGCCTTGGTAGTCCGGACCGTACACACGCGTGTACGGTCCGTATCACTATGGTGGTGCTGGCGTATGCGTACGCCTTAGTAGTCCGGACCGTACACACGCGTGTACGGTCCATATCACTATGGTGGTGCTGGCGTATGCGTACGCCTTAGTAGTCCGGACCGTACACACGCGTGTGTACGGTCCCTATCACTATGGGGGTGCTCGCGTACGTGTACGCCTTAGTAGTCCGGACCGGACACACGCGTGTACGGTCCGTATCACTATGGTGGTGCTGGCGTATGCGTACGCCTTAGTGATACGGATCGTACACGCATGTGTACGGTCCGGACTACTAAGGCATACACGTACGCGAGCACCCCCATAGTGATAGGGACCGTACACGCGTGTGTACGGTCCGGACTACTAAGGCGTACACGTACGCGAGCACCCCCATAGTACTCCGGACCGTACACACGCGTGTGTACGGTCCATATCACTATGGCGTACGCATACGCCAGCACCACCATAGTGATAGCGACCCCACACATGCCCTCGGAGCGTATGTACGGTGGGATTCACACCTGACAGTGGTGACAGGCGGCACACAGGAATGAATTGAGCTGTCATACATGGCCAAGGCTGGACATCAAGGCATCGTCTGTGCAGTACTACATGTGTCGGGCACAGGTGGGTCAGGCTGTGATGTGGCACCATACTCCTGAGGTGTGAAGCTAATTACAGTATGATGGGCTGTGTACACATTTCACGTGTGATGGTGCCCTATGTGCCACACATCCCCTTCACTCCTTTGACATGTGTGCATGTAGTACTGACTTGGTGGGCCATGCGTCACTGGCATGGCACAGTCACCGACACCCGCAAATGTCCCCTGATGCCCGGTACACGGAATGTTACCCCTGACAAGTGAATGCCTGCGTTGCACGCTGTAGCTATGTCATGTGTGTGTCATGTGTTCCCATAGGTTTGCTGTAGGTGTTTGGTCAAATGCATCTGCTGTTGCTGCAACCAACATGTGTCTGTGTGTAGATGGGCATGGCACACTGTTACGCACACCAGCACACATGTGTAATCCGACGTAAGGTGTGTATGTATGCATCGACACTGAGTTTCAAAACAAGGACATATCTGCATACTCTCAATGTATGTGTGATCAGTCTCGACATGTAATCCTTCATGGCAAGGTGTGTGGTCTGTCCTTTTTCTATTACATGTGACCTGTGCCTCTAGTGTTCCGCAACCTGTCTGTACAATAAACATCTTACCTCTGCACATATTTGGATGTCTGTAACTCCTGTAATGCGTCTGCCTGCTCACTTAAACTGGCCCACAGCTAGTTTCATGGCATGGCATAATGAGGTTGAGAATCAACGTTTGTAGCTGGCTCTTGGTAGGAGTGTCACATGCCTGGCAAACGTGTCCAGGGCATATTGCACAGACCTGACTCTGTATGTAGCATATGTGTATTGCCTGTTGAGCATGTGCTCTGTACATTGACATTGGTGGTGTACTGTATTCACTCTTCGTTGTCCCTTCTAATTCACTGCAGGGCTCCGCCTCTCCTTCGACCAATTCTGGACTTGGCTGACATGCGGGAAAATGACTGTATATGCCGCCACCGCTTCCCCCAACGTTTGATTGTGGACTTGACGACACGGCTGGCAGCACACCTCCAACCGCTACACAGGTATCCTGGTGCACTGACACCCAAGATGAAGGTGATGGCAGCCCTACATTTCTTGGCCACGGGTACCTTTCAACATACCATTGCCCATGTCGGTGGGATGTCCCAAACCATGTTAAGCCGTGTTCTGCATGATTTTTTAGAGGCCATGTTGGAGCACCTTGATGAGTTCATTAAATTCCCAACTCCTGAGCAGTTGACAGCTGTCAAGCGTGAGTTCTATGCCCTGGGAGGGATGCCCCATGTCATTGGGTCCATAGATGGAACACATTGGTACCACCACAGGCACAGGAGGTAGCCTTCCGTAACCGCCAGCATTACCACTCCATTAATGCCCTTGCGGTGTGTCTTGCCAACATGGTGATTTCACATGTCTGTGCTCGTTTCCCAGGATCAGCACACGATGCGTACATCATGAGGCGTAGCAGGGTGCCTGAAATGATGCTGCAGCTGCGCAACGAACGAGCATGTATTGTTGGTGGGTATACTCTGGCAGTCCTGTATTTAACGTCATCTTCCTGTCTTACTGCTTCTCCTGACCCACTGTTGTCCATGATGTTTCCATGTAGGGGACGCTGGCTATCCCAACATGCCATGGCACACCTCTCCGCAACTCCAGCACGGCTGCCGATCACCGCTACAACAACGCCCATGGGCAGACCAGGCGAGTGATAGAAAGGACGTTTGGCCTCCTGAAAAGAGCCGGTTCCGTTGCCTCCACAAGACCGGTGGCGCACTCCCATATGCACCGGTGAAGGTCTGCAAGATATTCCTCGTGTGCTGCATGCTGCACAACCTTGCAGTGGAGAAAGCTGTGCCACTCATCCTGGATCCAGATGAGCAGGACCATCCACCCATGGAGGATGAAGGGCTTGGGCACGAGGCAAGTGATGTGGAGGAGGAGGAGGCGGTAGAGGACATGCGGAGTCGGCTCATACGCGACTTCTTTGCTTAGTGGTGAGTTCCAGTGTCTGAGTGTGCACGCATTTGGCTGTGTGTGGCATGTGTTGCAATGTGTGTGTCCATCTGCATGTCTTCCAAGGGAGTCAGAGGTGTGTTTGGATGTGTCACTCGAGTGATGGTGCAATAGAAGAATGTTTTTCCAGAGTCATCATTGTCACCTCGCATGTTGACAACCTAATACGTGTCGAGTACATGCACATGCATGTGGATGTGCTTCTTTTGGCTGACTTCTGGTGTGTCTCCCATCCACAGGTACTTGCGCATGCTGTCTGCTGGTGGCATTGTTGTGCTCCTGCTATTCCTCATGAACACAGCAACATGTGCTGAATCAGCGTTACATGCACGGACAAGTTTGAAAATCTCCTTCGGGTAAGGGATGCAGCACGGCTTTTTGGGAGTGGTATTTGTTTTGAATGTGTGTGCACTGCTCCTGTTCATGTTTGGATACTTCACATACATGTAGATTCACCATGGGGCACATGACCTGGAGCAGAATTCACCTGAATTGATGGTCAGACTTGGTGACAGTCATCTGTAATGGGATTGTGATGGAGCCATCAATGTGTGTAACACTGGCCTCGGAAACATACGGGTTGCACCGGGTTGACATGGTGTGTGAATTCCCCATTAGGGGCTCAATGGTGTATAGCAGGCTCTCCGTGAGCAGCAGGGGGTGTTTAGCTGTAACCCGTCACTTGTGTGCCAGTGCCATGGATTTCCAGCATCTGTGATGGTAAGGGGGGTGCCAGTGTTGGTCCCACATGTTCATCCACATGACCTGTGTATGTGTTGACAGAGTTGCATTAGCATTCCGAAACACATGAGTAATAAAGGTGTCCCTCTGCCTCCAAGGTGCCTCATCTCTGTCAATGGTGGTCTGTTGCCACTGTGCATGCGGCATGTCTGGCATTGTTCTCAGAGATGGTGCATATGAGTCTGTGTGTAGAGTAGCAAGATGCAAGCTGTTTGTCAGGGATTAGATTCTGTATTGTGCATGATGTCCATGGCTGTGTAGGTTTTGTGGCATGTCAGTCTCCACGACGGCCACTGTGCCGCATGTGAATCCATTGTGTGTGTGCCATGTTGAACCAGACATTCCTTCCTTGACATACACCTTTTGCATGGTTCCTTCCTGAGATCCTTGTCTTTGTGTGCTACTTGTGGCATTGTTTCCTTGACATGGCGCATGCTGCTGCAGTCCCTGCTGCAAGGGCACCCAGTGTCCACGCAAACGAGCTGGTGTTCATCATGGATTGCTTGCTGACATGTGCTATGCTGATCAACAGCATCTGTGCCTCATGCGGCCGCACACTCTGCATTATGCACAAGATCCCCAGTTCCATCCACCTCAAGGCAAGAGGGAGACCATCCCCCAGGTCAACTACGACATCCGTGTCTACTCCTACCCTGCACTCTACAGACATGTACGTTAGATATCCCATGATACTTGTCCACATCCAGGGTGCATCTGCACAGCTCTGCTACAACATCCGGCGACCAGGCCACATCAACGTCCAACAGAGAAGGGGGGAGTGGATCACTGCCAGCTGCAGGATGACCTTCTCAATCCACGCACACACTCAGGATGCAGCCCACAACCACAACACAACCTTGTGGCACTGTGATCCAACACCCAATTGTGCCATCTCCATGCATCCAACCTTGGCTGGCCCACCATTCTCCACATCCACCTGACTCAAGCATGCAGGACATGGTTCTGCCACGTGTCTACACATACCTGGGACTCCCACCCCAGGACACTCCACATGATCCCTGACCTCTGCGCATAACTGTTGCTCTTCTAAATAGGTCTGTAGGCACAGTTGTGCGGGCACCCCCTCTGCTGGTTGGGCCCATCACGGGTGAGTATGGTGCTCCATGTCTGTCTTGGATGGTACGTTGTGACCCATGTGTGTCCTGTGCCAGACTCAGACCCCAGGGTATGGATGTTTGGAGTTAATTCAGAAATCATGCATGTTTTGACTTTACAACACACACATGTAGTGGAATAATGCAAAATGACGGCATCATCTTGTGATTGTGATGAATTTTATTAGTGCTGGGGTACGTGTTTGGGGGGGTGACAAGAGGTGCTTGGCGAGAGTGTAGAATCCAAAGTTCACAGGGGGAGTTGGTGTCCTTGCCATTGACAGTCATCAGAGTCTGTGCCACAGTCTTTGTCAACATTGGTCAGACAGTGACCAGCAAGGCCATGTGGCAGAGAATGTCCTTTGCTGCTGTGCTGCTGTTGGGCCAGAGGGCCAGGTGCCAGGCCAGGTGACCTGGGAGATGGTGATGTTCCGCTGACTCTCACGGTTTTTTTCGTGGACGACCCACCTTCCTGCGGGGACCCTCAGAAGCATGCCTTGAAGATGCCAGGGACACTCCATCAGATGAATCCTCCTCCTCCTCCCTCCCTGTTTCTGGTGCTGGTCTACGCCTGGTGGCACAGGGAGGGTTTGCCAGGCTTTGGGCGATCTGACGGAGTGATTGGCTCACGTCCCTGTGCACCGCCAGGAGCTCATCCAGTCTTGCCTCCATCCTGGCATGATGCTCGACCTGCATGGTCTTCATCTCATTGAGGGTCCCCACTGCCTGGTCGATGCCTCTGGAGTCACGCCGGTATGCGTCCAGGATGTTTCTGACGTGTGACATAGCCGGGTCCTGAGCCAACTGGGCAGGTTTGCGCCTCCGCCGTCCTCCACTCCCACCACCCCTGCCCACTTGCGCCTGGCCAGCCGTTGTGGGCACATCGGGTCTCCGGGACCCCTGAGGGATGGCATTTGCGGTGTCGCCTGCCTCCTCCTGGGTGCCCGGAGAACCTTGTCCCTCCTGGACAGACTGGCTGCGTTGTTGTGTGCGGGCAGGGCTCCTGGGTGTCTCCTGGGATGTGGCAGGAATGGGGGTGGTGGTTGGCACAGTTGTACCTGACGCAGGTGCTGCAGGTGGTTGGACACCAGAGGGGCCAGGTTGGTCTGGGTCATCCACGGAGTGGTGAGAGTCGTCGCTGCTGGTGGGGTCCTCTTCACGCAGAGCCTGGTCCTGTGAGTCTTCCCCCCCAGTGTTGGGGGGAGATCGATGACGTTGACCTGTGTGTGAGAGAGACAGTGTTAATTGTGTTACATGCGACATCCATGTTTCATTCTTTTTTGATTTGGCACAGTTCCTCTGGGTGGTTAGATTTGGCTAGCATTCCTCACACCGTGCACATGTGCATGGGTATGTCCCTTGGCCACAGCTTTCGACACTTTACCTATGTGTGACACAATCTTAGTTGATGCATATTTTGTGAACGCAGTCAGCAGTGTAATGAGCGGGCGTAGCAAGCCATGCAGAGCCGCGTTACGTGTTGCACTGTACGTGGCCAAATGGTGTTTATTCCATGCTATTTGAGAATGCAGGTAGGTAACTTAACAATTTGTGACAGGGTTCTGACGAACACAGTGGGTAGGTATACTGGGTGTAAGGTTCAGTTTGTGCCTGCATCACGGATGTACTCGTGCACAGATTGACACATTGCCTAGTGTTTTTCAAAGGTTGAAGGGGGGGTTAAGGCACTGCCAAACCTTGTCTACATGCACACAGTCCACCTGCTGATGAGCGGACATGGCCACACCACCCAAGGGTGATTTGGTCTCCCTCTGTCTCCCTTTCTCCCTCCCTCTGTCAGCCTCCTCCCACTGTCCGTCTCCCTCTGTCTCCCTTTCTCCCTCCCTCTATCAGCCTCCTCCCTCTGTCCGTCTCCCTTTCTCCCTCCCTCTATCAGCCTCCTCCCTCTGTCCGTCTCCCTCTGTCTCCCTTTCTCCCTCCCTCTATCAGCCTCCTCCCTCTGTCTGTCTCCCTTTCTCCCTCCCTCTCTCAGCCTCCTCCCTCTGTCCGTCTCCCTCTGTCTCCCCTTCTCCCTCCCTCTGTGAGCCTCCTCCCTCCCTCTGTCTGTCTCCCTGTGTCCACCTCTGTCTCTGTCCCTCTCTCTGCCCCTCTCCCTCCCTCTGTATGTCACATGGGTTCAAGTTGTTTGCCTTATGCTTTGGAATAAATTACAAAACAAGATCTAGAAAATCATACTTCAATCAAACTTGTTGTTGGAAATTCCATCAATTTTATTAATGAGTTTGATGTTTTAGACATGTTACAAAATCTAAATCACTCTGCATCTGTGCATTATATTCATTAAATCCATTTGCATCATAAATGCATAATAATCTTCAATACAATCCTAAATTCATTTCAGATCTTTTGCGACCTCCATCAGGAGGTTAGTTGTTCTATAGAAAACAATGTGATTTATTCAATTAAATTCTAATAATCAAGCTATATAACTGTGTAACCTAACACGCAAATGCCTACCCCTGCATTTAAATCTGTTGCAAACACAGTTAAACTTTCCATAATCAAAGTTCTGATGTCTGTATTGTATGCTTTTGATAGAAAACAAACTGGATAATTTGAAAATCAGGTGAAATATCAATTACTTTAATCAGTGTAGAGTGTGTGTGAATGACATTGACTTGTGCTCTGAAATAGTGGCTTACCTCTGTGTGTCACCCTCTGTCACCTCAGCCCAGCTTCCTGGGCACACACAGTTTGCAGGTCTTGCAAAGGCCATTGGCTTGTTCATGTGGGTTTGTTTCTTCTCTGCCGGCACCCATTGGGCGTAGTGTCTGAGTCTGTGCTGCTGCTGTGGCGGTGTGTGCTGACACTCTTTCAGTGTGCTGCGTCTTCATTGGCTGCTGTTATGTGCAAATTGTGCCTTCATACCCATGTCGTCCTGCAACGCGGCCACCATTAGCAGGCAAAACAGTACTGTGTGGGGACACACTGTTGGTATGGCTGTGCCCTAAGCCATATGGGCTGAGGGCATTATTATGTGCTTCAGAGTTGCTCTATGTTAGTTTTGAGGCCCACCCTCCCGGCATCAGGGACATCTTGTCTTGTGTTGGTGTTTTGTGTGGCCTGTGACTTGGCATGGCCTTGCTTGGGGCATGGGGCATGGAGGCGCTAGTGGCATGTGTGTGTTTTTGGAGTGTGGTTGTGTCCGGTGCTGGCTTTGGGGGGTTGCGTGCATGATTGGTATTTGGGTTGTATATGGCGTTCCCCCCATGTGAGGTGAGTTGTTTGTGTACTCACCAGGCTCTTGGACTCCTTCTAGTCCGTCTACTACCAACGGTGGCAGCGTGGCCATCACCTTCTCCTCCCAGGGATGGTAGTGTACCAGTCTGCGGGGCGGCCCTCCTCCAGTGATGTTGGCCTGGTTGTGCTCGTCCGTCATTTTGTGGCGGACCGTCCTCCGCAGATCGTACCACCTGGCTTGGCACTCATGCCTGGTCCTTCTGGTGGCCCCAACAGCATTCACGGAATTGACTATCCTCTCCCACATGGCAGTTTTTTCTGATATGCTGGTCCGTCTGACCAATGTTCCAAAGAGCTGTGGCTCGACTCTGATGATTTCGTCGACAAGGGACTCCAGCTCATCCTTTGTGAACTTTGGATTCTTGTTGGTGGGCATGGTGTGGGGTGTGGGTGTGGATGGTTGTGGAGGTGGGGGTGTGGATATGTGTGGGTGTGGATGGTTGTGGGTGTGCAGGTGTGTGTGTGTGAATGTGATGAGGGTGTGTTTGTGATGGTGGTTGTGTGAAGGAGTGCAAGTGTAAGGTGTATTGATGGTTGAAGTATGGTGCAGTGCGTTGTCTCTGGGGTCTGGCAGCAGTGGATCTGTTGCAAAGGATCATGGTTTGTGTGTGTTGGGCCTTTTTATTGGTCCATTTGTGGGTGTGGCTGTGTTTGAACTTTGGGTGGGTGTGTTATAAGGAGTGGTAGTGTTTTGGGCCTCTGTTTATCTATTTGTCAGTTGCAGGTCAGTGTATAGGATGTATTTGGCCTTGTTGGATATGTTTTGTGGTGTTGTGTGCCTCGGATTGACTCTCATTGTGTTTTTTTGGTTTGTCCTGGTTCAGTAGGAGTGTTTTTAGCGTCTGTACAGTGCGTACATGGGCCATGTTGTTGTACAGTGCTGTCCTTTGCTATGGCTTAGTATGACTCGTACATGCCCGATGTTGGGTGGGGGTGCTGGTGTGTGGGCCTGGGGTAGGGTGCGTACGAACACGGGCAGGGTGTTGGTCCGCACCGTACATCGGTGGTGGTGTTTCGCACCGTACATACAGGGGGGGCTGGGTGTAGGGTCCGTACATACACGGGTGGGGTGGGGGTACTGTCCGTACATACAGGGGTGGGGTGGGGGTACGGTCCGTACATACACAGGTGGGGGGTACGGTCCGTTCATACATGGGTGGGGTGGGGGTACGGTCCGTACATACACTGGTGGGGTGGGGGTTCGGTCCGTACATACACTGGTGGGGTGGGGGTACGGTCCGTACATACACTGGTGGGGTGGGGGTACTGTCCGTACATACACTGGTGGGGTGGGGGTACGGTCCCTACATACACTGGTGGGGTGGGGGTACGGTCCGTACATACACTGGTGGGGTGGGGGTACGCTGCATGCATACACGGGTGGGGGTACGGTCCGTACATACACTGGTGGGGTGGGGGTACGGTCCGTATATACACTGGTGGGGTGGGGGTACGCTGCATGCATACACGGGTGGGGGTACTGTCCGTACATACACTGGTGGGGTGGGGGTACGCTCCGTACATACACTGGTGGGGTGGGGGTACGCTGCATGCATACACGGGTGGGGGTACTGTCCGTACATACACTGGTGGGGTGGGGGTACGGTCCGTACATACACTGGTGGGGTGGGGGTACGCTGCATGCATACACGGGTGGGGGTACGGTCCGTACATACACTGGTGGGGTGGGGGTACGGTCCGTACATACACTGATGGGGTGGAGGTACGTCTGTACATACACTGGTGGGTGGGGGTACGGTCCGTACATACACTGGTGGGGTGGGGGTACGGTCCGTACATACACTGGTGGGGTGGGGGTACGCTGCATGCATACACGGGTGGGGGTACGGTCCGTACATACACTGGTGGGGTGGGGGTACGGTCCGTACATACACTGGTGGGGTGGGGGTACGCTGCATGCATACACGGGTGGGGGTACAGTCCGTACATACACTGGTGGGGTGGGTGTACGGTCCGTACCTACACTGGTGGGGTGGAGGTACGCTCCGTACATACACTGGTGGGGTGGGGGTACGGTCTGTACATACACTGGTGGGGTGGGGGTACAGTCCGTACATACACTGGTGGGGTGGGGGTACGGTCCGTACATACACTGGTGGGGTGGGGGTACGGTCCGTACATACACTGGTGGGCTGGGGGTACGGTCCGTACATACACGGGTGGGGAGTTGGTACGCTCCATGCATACATGGGTGGGGGTACGCTCCATGCATACACTGGTGGGGGTTTGGCGCGTACATCCGCGGCCGGGGGGGCGTTTTGCGCGTACATGCGGGGTCTGTGGTGGGGTGTTCGGCGCGTATGCGGGCACGTGTCTCCATGGTTGCTATGGGAGTTCGGTCCGTACGGTGTTTTTTCCATACAGTTGTGAAATCGAAAGGACGGGAGTGATCGTACTTGCGCGGTCGGACTTCATTTTTTAGATTCGTACGGTGAATCGTCCGGGGATGTGCCGAACACAATTTCTGACCCTAGGACGTGTGGGGAGGTTTTCCGGATGTGATTCGTATGGAGTTTTTCCCATGCGAATAGTACTTGGCAGTTTGTACGCTTCTTGTACGATTCGGACGGAAAGAAGTCCAGATTCAATTCGGACGGGGGAAATTTTTCCAGAATCCGAATCGGCACCTTAGTGTGCTGGTGGATTGTCGCCCACTGATCATGGGTGCTGCTAATGCTGTGAAAAAGCACTAAGCTGCTATGGTATAGTGTCTCTTCCCACACTGCTGATATAGTTCCTGATGGGTTCAAGTTGTTTGCCTTATGCTTTGGAATAAATTACAAAACAAGATCTAGAAAATCATACTTCAATCAAACTTGTTGTTGGAAATTCCATCAATTTTATTAATGAGTTTGATGTTTTAGACATGTTACAAAATCTAAATCACTCTGCATCTGTGCATTATATTCATTAAATCCATTTGCATCATAAATGCATAATAATCTTCAATACAATCCTAAATTCATTTCAGATCTTTTGCGACCTCCATCAGGAGGTTAGTTGTTCTATAGAAAACAATGTGATTTATTCAATTAAATTCTAATAATCAAGCTATATAACTGTGTAACCTAACACGCAAATGCCTACCCCTGCATTTAAATCTGTTGCAAACACAGTTAAACTTTCCATAATCAAAGTTCTGATGTCTGTATTGTATGCTTTTGATAGAAAACAAACTGGATAATTTGAAAATCAGGTGAAATATCAATTACTTTAATCAGTGTAGAGTGTGTGTGAAGGACATTGACTTGTGCTCTGAAATAGTGGCTTACCAGTCAAATGTTGTGGAAAAAGCTATTTTCTTTCAGCTGATGGCCAAAGGCTCTTGATCTGCCATATATAGAAGCATCGTAGAAGTTTGTGTTGTTTCTCCATCCTGTTTTTCCCAATAACCTACAAATGTATTTAATGCATTAATGTAACAACACTGCGTGTATTTAGCCAAACAGAATCGTTTAAAATCATTTCAGACACTCTATGTGTAGTTCTTACTGGTTGTAGCTAAGTCTGGGTGGTGAACTCTGCTCTGCTTGCGGAGTTTGCAGAGTTTGCCGCACTCCACATTATGCGTAGCTCGCAGAATGCCGAAAAGCTCCGCTTTGCATAGCAGAGCGGAGTTCTTTTCCTCTCTCGCATTCGTTAATGTCAAGTTGGCGAGCGAGGAAAATCCACCTCCCAGCAAGATTTTTCCTTGTTCGCGATCGTCAACATTAAGTTGGCGATCGCAAGTTTGGAAAATCAACCTCCGGGTGAGATTTCTCAATGGGGGCGGTCAGATTTCTCATAGCAGGTGGTCGTGTATGCTTGCGACTGCTCGTGTTGAGAAACTGTCCGTTTGTGTTGAGAAAGCTGCTGCTTGAGTAAAAATCTACTCGAGCGGCAGCAAGGAAGCAGTGCCCGCTTGCGCTGTGCATAGTGCCGTTTGCGATAATTGCACAGTGAAGACAAGCATCTGCACTGAAAATCATCATGAACGGCGTTTATCTAATGCACTCCGCCGCTTGCAGGGCTTCGACTAGCATTGCAGAGTTTTTTTTGCACTTCGAGGAGTTTGCCCAGGCTTAGTTGTAGCGAAAGAGATTGGTGGCATGTGCAAAATCTTGCATTCTTGGTATGCGCTGTGTTTGTGTGTGAAAGTGTTTATGTAGTTCAATGATAATTGATATTGAAATAGGACTGTGAAAACTAGACTTCTACTATATGTGGCATGTCAGTATCTATTTTGCCGTGAACCGAAAAATAAGAAAGCTACCAATATTGATTCTAATTAACTTGAGATTAAATAAATCTCTATTGAAACTAGTCAACATTCAAATGTGATTGAATATTTTGCTGAAATTACAGAGAATGTGTTATTTTCTGGGGGTGATGACCTGGCAGAGACAATAATTAATGCCATAACTAACAACTCCAAGCAAAACAATGCTGATTTGAAAATGCCAAAAAGTATTAACACTGGCATCCATTGTACGCAAGACACCCAACACCAATCTGACGTTAGGGATCTTAATATGAGAACCAACGACACTAAACTACAGCTCGAAACTGATCCCAAACCATCACTTAGCCTCTCTACTAAAGAGATAAAAGCAAAATCAAACAAGGACGCTCCCAGCACACTAAGGTGCAACAGCGATGATGATAATAATAGCCGACAGCCTCTTGCTCTCCTAGACGAACAGGATACCAACGTATTAGAGGCACAGACAGAGAGATTAAAGGGTTTAAAAGGGGTGGATGGCTCTACAAAACCACCGGACAATGCAGTATTAAGCAATGGGCATATGTATCAAGCACCTACATCTTTAAGAGAGCAGCGCTTACCAAGAGAATCTAAAAAGAAAACTACAATCAAAATAGATCCTCTTAAAAAGACAAAACATACCAAAGAACTTAAAAGGATACAAAGCCCACTCAACACAGGAGCATTATCTGAAAAATATACGAAAGAAGACTAAAAAAAAAATAGCCCAATGAGGAAGTGGGTTCAGTCTAAAGGTAGGATCAAGAAAACTATCGCCAGGCTATCAGGAGCAGGGCTCACGGACGGGAGCATGCTAGCCGGTCCTTTATCAGCAACAGAAGCATTGTCAACTGACCAGAAGGACTATTCACTTTCTGGTTTAGTACAAGATCCTACAAAAGAAATAAATAATCAAGACTTGCTACTAATCAGCTTTCTATTCCTGGCAACGATGAATTTTCTTTTTCTATCCCTGCAACTCCACCAAACCCACCTATAGCACCACATCAAGAACTATCTCTGACTTTCCGTAGCCCTCCTCTAGAGGATCAAGCTTCTGTGGGACAGGACCATTATAATGCTCAAGATCAGGGCCAGGAGACATTCATGCTTGCTAAGATATTGCAAGCTTTAAGTGAACAGATGTAAGAAACAAGGGCACTTTTCCCACAAGTCCGAGCTGATAATGGAAAAATCCAGCAGTCTATGACAGAGGTGATGGAGAAAGTGGGATCGGTGACGGAAGAAATGGCCGAGCTTCAACAAAGAGTTGTCAACATAGAAGAGGCCTCATCTAAAAGGGATAGCTCTGTGGAGAGACAAGAAGTACAGCTAAGGGAGGTACAGGCCAAGCTGGAGGATTTGGAAAACAGGCAGAGACGACAGAATCTTAAATTATTTGGTATTCCTGAAGGCTTGGAGGGGGCGGATTCCAGAGCATATATCGTCCAGATCATGCAGAAGGCATTCCCGGAGCTGGGGGACTGGGACTGGGATTGCCAGATACAGCGAGCACACAGACTGCCAATAATACAACGCCAAAAGAACTCCCAGTATCCTAGACCTTTTCTAATTTATTTTGGCAACTACCTGCTGCGTCAAGCTGTTTCCCTAAAAGCTAGCCCTAGGTCACCTGTGGCAGTGGATTCTTTTTCTCTGGTCTTCCGATCAGATTTCTGTAAACTTACGATGGATAAAAGATGGCAGCTAAAGCAAATGATCGATCCGTTTAAAGCATTTGGTGTTCAAGCTTACTTACAGGAACCTGCCCGGCTTAAAGTTATCAAGAATGGGCAAAGTTATTTTTTCTTCTCTCGCACGGAAGCAGAGGAAGTACTGCAGAAATGGAAAGGGGAAGGCTGTGGCTAAAATAGACTGAACTAGGACTCCCGAGATGACTCTTAATGTGTCCTAATCTGTCCTAATGTGTCCTAACACACACAAATAGCTTATAGATTGCTTAGTTTCTCTATTTACTACTCACTACTTATTTTTTTTTTGAAAACGGCTGGGGGGGTTTCTAGACCGGGGGCTGGGGGCGGTTGGGTCCTAGTCGACTGCCACATCAACGGCAGTTACCAGAAGACGACCTCTCCTTCAAGAACAGGGTGGGTGGGGAGGGAGGCAAGAAAGGGAAAGGTGGTAAAGGGGTTAGGGGTTTGGGGTGGGGTTTTTTTTTCTGATGTATAAAATGATTGCTGTTGTAAAGGATAAAAAAACCAACATGAAAGTGATTTCAGTTATTGATATAATACAAGCAAGGACAGGTTCTCTTCTTTTTACTCTTTTTTTTTCCTTTTTGATGGCTGAAATACAAATTTTAGCCTGGAATGTTGCAGGCCTTAATGGGAGGAACAAGAGACGCTTGGTGGCAGAGGAATTGTTGATGTATAATCCACACTTAGTTTTATTATCAGAAACCCATATTGCATATAAAGATAAAGGGCTCCTTAAACAACTGGGATACGAAATTGCTATTGCTTCGGACCAAGATTCCTCAACCAGAGGAGTAGCTATGTTAAGACATAGACATCTAAAATGTATAATTGAAAAAACATTAACGGATAAAAGTGGTAGGTGGGCCATTGTGCAGGCACAGGTTGAAGGTACTAAATATGTATTTTGCGTAGTATATGGCTCAAACAACGATAACTATCAAATAATTGATAGACTGAATATTGAATTGCTGAGCTGGGAAGGTGATAAAGTCGTGATGGGGGATTTCAATTGCATAATGAATTATGAGATAGACACCACAAGACGCCATGCATTTCAGAGGATGAAAAAGACACGCACAGCAATCAATGAGCTAGGGCAAATACATGGTCTTAAAGATGTTTGGCGGACAATACACTCTAATATACCGGGCTATACTTATTACTCTGCGGCACATAAACTCTGCTCTCGTATAGATATGGCCTGGGCATCAGAAGAGATTATAAAATTATGTACTATGGAGATATGCCCCAGGGTTACTTCAGACCATAACCCCATCCTTTTGAACTTTAAGATAGTAACAGCAAGGAAACAGATTAGGGGCTTCTCATTTCCTAGATATCTCCTAACAGACGAAACTTATCTATCTAGCATTAAGCAACACTTAAGGGAATATTTAGAAATTAATAATGGTTCTGCGATACCAACAATAGTTTGGGATTCGTGTAAGGCTAGCATCAGGGGGTTCACACAGCAATATATTTGGACACAGAATAGGCAACGCAAGATAGAAATAGATGGGATTCTTAAAGATGTCAAGATCATGGAGGATCAATATGCAGAAGCATTACTAAATTGCTCTCTAAATTTAGAAACTATAGGATACGAATTAATAAACTTAAAATCAACAGTTAAACAAACTTTCAGGGAGAAAATAGCGGTTAAAATTAATAAATACAAATTAACTCAATACGAAAGCGGGGAAAAAATTGGGAAGCTTCTAGCCTATAAAGTAGCCGACGAACAAGCTAAGACACAAATAAAGAAAATTAAAGGCTTAAACAGTGAGATATATGAACAACCAAGCCAGATATTAGCGCAGTTTGTCACATATTATAAAAATCTATATACGCCAGAGGCTCAGTCACAAATGCTTGATATTATAAAATATGTCCAGAAGTATATCAAAAAAACATCGGTAGCTAATGAAGTGTCAGCAACATTGCTGGATGATATCGCGCACAACGAGATTAGAGCCGCCATCTCTTCTCTGCCGTCAGGAAAAGCATCCGGAGATGATTCAATCCCTTTAGAATTATATAAAAAATGCTTAGATGAGCTACTGCCAACTTTCTCCCAACTCATTAAATATATCGAAGCAGGGGGGAACGCTCCAGACTCCTGGAATACGACTCGGATAATTTTTTTTCTAAAAAAGAATAAGCCTCCAGAGGAATGTGGGTCTTATAGGCCGATATCACTCATAAATACAGATGCGAAAATTTATGCTAAAATTCTGGCAACTCGTTTAGCACCCATAATGCTGAAACTTGTTTCACCTCAACAACACGGGTTTATTTTAGGACGGGATACTACATCCCACGTGAATACGTCCATAGCAGCGTTTGATATTGCTAAAGTTAGATCCACCCCACTCGGTATGATATTATTAGATGCAGAGAAAGCATTTGACCGAGTGGGATGGGATTTTCTCTGGGTCACGCTATCTACATTTGGCATTAAGGGTAAATTTTTACACATGATCAAATCACTATATCAACATCCTACAGCTAGGTTAGCTTATGCAGGTTTACAGTCTGATATGTTTTCAATCTCACGGGGTACCCGTCAGGGTTGCCCTCTCTCACCTCTCTTATTTGCTTTATCAATAGAGCCATTTATATTAGCACTACAATCGCAAACTCGGATCATACCTTTTATACACAACTCAAATGAACTAAAAATTACGGCATACGCCGATGATATAGCTGTTTTTTCAACGGATGTTAAAACCGCACTAAATGAGGTGGTTAAAGAAGCGGAAAGGTATGGTTTGGTCTCTGGCTACAGACTTAATATCAATAAAACTCAAATAATAATGAATTACAAAGACGTAGGAATAACGACAGGGATATGCAACACGGCTACCTACCTAGGGGTCAAGATAACCACTAGAATAGATAAAATAATAGAAATAAATTACGAGACTCTTCTTAAGGAGACTGCAACACTACTTAAAACATGGCATAAGGTTCCTATAGGTATTGGGGGTCGTATAAACATAATCAAAATGAAAATACTACCTAAATTTATTTATTTATTTCGGTCTATCCCGCTAAGATTAAATGTGTCCTTTTTTAAACGATTAGATGGTATTTGCGGCAGTTTCATATGGGGTTATAAAAAAGCCCGCAGGGCTATTAGACTACTTAAACTCCCATATAATCAAGGAGGTCTGGATTTTCCGGATTTCAAACTATACTTTTGGGCAGCTTTTATCAAACGACTGAGAAGTTTAATACACCCCGTAGGATGTAACGCACCCTTTTTCTTTAAGCTTATGCTCGGCAAGGAATACGAAATGTTTTTGTTCAGAATTAATGATCCAAACTATTTTAAGCGAGTCAGATTCAAGGTGGCACGCGATGTTGTCAATATATGGTTTGCAATTATTTCTAATTGTAACACATCATTTTATCACGATAAGCTGCCCATATGGGGCAACCCAGGTTTGCCAGAAATCTTTCAAGACATGGAGGGTAAACGATGGGCTAGCCTGGGCATAAAATACCTGGGCGATATATATGATCAAAATGGGTTTATGACTTTCGAAAAAATACAGATTATATATAAAATAACGTCAGGCATGCAATTTAAATATTTTCAAATCCGAGATTATCTTATCCGTAGAATGCAACTGACAAACATCTCAGGTTCGCCTTTATGGGATTATATGCATAAAGATAACTCAAAATCAATAATTAGCACTGGCTACAAAATCGTATGCTCATTTAAGCCAGATGACTGTCACAGATTAGCTGAGCGCTTGGGACGCAGTGTAGGGGCATCAGTGACAGCTAACACCATAACACGTGCTCTCTCTAGGCTTAATAACTCTGTATATTCTTCCAACCTTAGGATACAACAATTCAAAACAATTTGTCAATTATATTACACTCCAGAAAGAATATCAAAATGGTCCTCCCATGGCTCTTTTAGCGAACGCACAAAATGTCCAAAGTGCAATCTACAGTCTGCTGATCTAAAACATATGTTTTTTTTATGTTCTGCACTAGAGAGGTTTTGGTCAACGATAACCGATCTGATCTCTCAAAAACTAGGGAGTGTAATGACGATCTCAGCAACAGAGGTATTAACTGGAGCCCAGAGCACTACAAGCAGATATGAAGATTTAATTTCAATACTACTGGCTAGCGCAAGGTTAACAATCGCCCGTGCATGGATCTTACCCACACCTCCATCGACCATTGAATGGTGGGGATTAGTTAAAGAAACATATGATATGGAACTAGCATTGGCAAAAACGAGAGGGACGAAGGCATTATGTAAAGTAAATAAGATATGGGGTGTATTATTCTGAAAATGTTTGCAAAAGGGGTCCCTTCTCTCTCCCCCCCCCCCCTTTTTTCTTTTTTTTTCTTTCCCTTTCCCCCCCCCCTCTCTCCCCTGCAATGAGGGCTAATAGTTATATAGGTAGATATGAAGGATAATATATTTATAGAAATGATAGAATGACCTGTTCCAATGCTTGTACTTATTTGCCTAAAACTTATTGAACTGTATAATATGTATTAATTTTTCTTTTTCTTTCATGTTGGTAATAAAGAAATTTATTAAAAAAAAAAAAAAAAAAAAAGAATATTTTGCTGATTGCAATCTGTATTCAATGTTTGTTAAGATTCTTGAAAGACAGTTGTTATTTGTGTGTTTACTCATGTAAAGAGAAACATAGTTCATATTGATGTGACTATATGATTACTCTAATATATTCTGTGCCCATTTTTGAATCCTAAGGAATATTATGACACTAATATGTTGAATGTTCCACAGTGTGCATCAAATGCCTTGGGATGGGTTTAATGCTCGCTTTTGTGCGTGAAAATCACGAAACGACGATCCTTCATGTGTTACGTCGTTTTAAAGATACATTTTTATAACCTTTTGCCCAATGTTTCTTGTTTCATGTAAAAGGTTCCTATAATAATGGGTAGCTAGATTTTAAATGGTTTATCAATAAATGCCTTTTCTAATTGAGGTACATGAATGTCTAGTTGATGTGCATCATTTGATTTAAGATAGCAATTAAGAACATTTAGTGCATTTAATGATATATACTAATGGTAAATCCTGATGATGGCAACAAGAAAATACTCATGCATCATATTTCAGCAATTCTCCATGGTTAAAAAATGATTGTGTTCTTAAACAGTCCAACAAGTGTACTTCCATACATTCTTATCCTGATGAACGTTATATTCGATGTATGTCTTATTCATATTTAGTATGGATAGGTACTAGTGTATTCAATCTCTTTATCTAATATACTTCTCTCTTTAATATATTTTATTGTTGTCTGCCGTAATTTTCACCTGTTCCAAGATAATAAATCTCAGTTGACTAATGTTGTGACCAGAAGTATTAAAGTGCGTAGCCACAGATGATTTCTCATTTTTTATTCTGATGTCGCTCTAATGGTCCCTCAATCTGATTTTTGTTTTAGTGTCAGGATTCCTTTATCCTGCCACTAGGCGGTGCTCATGAAGGCCCTCTGGATTCTTGATTATCATTAAGTATGATATTATACACTTCTGCGCCTTGCCTTGCCGGACACACTTTGTATTCCAGTCTAGGCTTCCATTCTATTGTCCTGATGCATCATGGTCCTTATAATTCCCTCTGTCTTCCGACCCATCTTCAATCATGTCCTGGTGGTAGTTTCTTGTTTGCTAGATTTGTTCCTGGATCCTACATTATTTTGAACCCTTTATCTATATGCTAGACCCATTTCTATGATTTCTATGATCCACAATCCATTCCAGGTTTTCCTATTCCTTGTCATGTAACTCCTGGTTTCCTTGGTCCTCCTTCCTGCAAGCCTCAGTTCAGCGTTCCCTTTATTGGTGGTTCCCTGATTCCCTGCACCTGGTCAATTCCTTTCACATGGCTCACTCCCTGCATTGACACTCCTCCTCTGAGCCTCCAGCTATTTCAGCTCTGTGAGCGCAGAATGCACCGGCTTTGCAACTAACTTCTGCCGAGTCTCCTTGTTCTCTGCATTCCTGCTGCTGTTTCTAAAGGTTTGCCCTTTGATTCTGTTTCTTTCTTCCCTATACCAATTTTCTTGTCTTTTGGCTATATGTGGTATATGTTTCTGTCTCTTGTTTTCCTACATCTCTGTTCCAGTGTTATCCTGAGTTCATAATATCCTCCCTGCACTCTTCTTGATCTGCCCTGTTATATGCAGACTCCCTGCCTTGTATTCTGTGTTCCTGTTTGTCTGCATTTTTCTGTCTTGTTTTGTTTGAGTGCAGACCTTTTCTAGCCTTGTTCTTAAAATTGAAGTTCTCTTCCTGACCCTGATTTCCAGTACTGCTTTGTCTGCGCCCAATTTCTGTTTGGTGTTCCTTGTTCTGTTCTCTGCTGTTCTTTCTTGTATTATTGTTATTGTATTGTTATATGGATTTTCATTGCTTCTAAGGGTGCAAGTTAGATTCCAAGGTGTTATAGATTTTCATTGCTTCTAAGGGTGCAATTTAGATTCCAAGGTGTGTGCATTTGGCACAGGAAACTACCCAGCACACCTTTTCCATAGGAGCTGCTCGGTGTCTCCTAGAACTCTGTGAGATTAATCTGCTCCTTGCTTTAGTTTTAGTAGTAGTAAAACACTTATAGATAGTTTAAAATTCTTCTTTAAAATAAGTGTTACAAATAGTATTATCATACATTAAAAATATTGTTATTGTTGTTTAAATATATTTTGCGAGTTTGCGATGACACTGCAAATTCATCGCGACATTATCGAGAATCCCAGGTGACCCATAAAAAAAATAGATATGATAGGTTGAAACACCTTTCAATAATTTTAAGATGAAGCTCACACCCATTTTGAGCAACCTTTAGGAGTGGTTGTTGTTTTTGACACCTCTGTATCTTCTGTGTGCATTTTGGTTTTTGTTTGGTGTTTTACTTTGTTTTTTCTTGGAAGGAAAATGGCATAAGCTTCTGGAAATAACCTGAAGATCACAATGGTAGTTTATAAGAGGAAGATGTTAGGCCAAAACAAGAGCCTTTCTGGCAATTATTTGGCATTCAAGAAAGGCAGAAGAAAGTTAATGTCAAGAAGGTAACTTGCAATATATCCAAGACAGTATTGGAGAGAGGAACTAGCTGCAAGTACTCCTGTGGTACTTCCAGCATGTCACAACACATGAGGACCATGCACTCATATTCATTTGTGCTGACAAAGAGAGAGAAAGAAGTGAAGGTGGAACATCATCTTCAGATGGTCCAGAACCAGGGACATCACAGCTCCTGAGATAACATTACAGTTGCCTATTACCATTCCAGAATTTGCAAGAGTTGGCTAGTTTTGCCTCAAATGCAAACACATTCTAAGCATGGGGGCGCAGTCTGTTCCTGCTCTAAAAGACATCGTAAACACTCATAAATGTTAGTTTTTTAAGTTCTTCCTGTAATTTTGTGCTTTTTGTTCATAAGCACAATGTTTTTGACTGTGATTTGTAGCAACAAAAAAACACCAAAAAGACCCAAATTCTTCCAAAATACAAAAAAAGATTTGAAAATTCAAAAAAGAAGAAAAAAAGTTTCTTGTTAGAACCACCAATTCTGGTTGAAAAAAGAAAAATTCTATGTTAGATGTTTGTTTGTACCAGTGTGAATACATCTTGTTATGTCTGTCGATGTGTCAGTGAGTTTATATATGAGTGAGTAGGCGTGTGGTTGTCTGTATAGGTGAGTGAATGGTTGTGTCATTGCTTGTATAGGTGAGTCTGTGCATGTGTGATTGCATGTATGAGCGAGTGAGTGTATTTGTGAGTGGCTCTGTAGATAAGTCAGTGGGTATGTCAGTGGTATGTGGATGAGTGAGTATGTGTGTATCTCTATGAGTGAGTGAGTAGGTGTCTGGGTACCTCTATGAATAAATGAGTAGATATTTGACTGGTTGCATGGGTGAATGAGTGGGTGTGTTAGTGCTTGTATTGAGGTGTGAGTGGGTGCTAGTGGCTGTATAGGTGAGTGAATGGGTGTGTGAGTGGTTGTATGGGTGAGTGAGTGTCTGTGTGAGTAGCTCAATGGGTGATTGAGTGTATGAGTGGCTGTATGGGTGTGTGACTGGGCGTGTGAGTAGCAGTATGAGTGAGTAGGTATGTGTGTGATTTGGTGCTGGGTGAGTAAGTTGGTATGGAAGTAGCTGTATGAGTGAGTGAGTGGGTGTGTGAGTAGCTGTGTGAGTAACTGAATGGATATGTGAGTGGATGTGTTGGTGGGTGTGTGGGTATATGGTTAGTTTTATGGCAGACTGTGTGGGTGTGCTAGTTACTGTCTGAGTGAATGAGTGGGTATGATAGTGGCAGTATCAGTGAGCTAGTGACTGTGTGCTTAAATATAAAGGTGAATGAGTTGGTGTTTGTGTGGCTGTATGAGTGAGTGAAAAAGTATGCGAGTAGCCGTATGAGTGAGTGACTGGTTATGTAAGTAGCAATATAGGTAAGTAAGTTAGGAATGATTTGCTGTCTAGGTGAGGCAGATGGTGTGTGGGTACTTATATGGGTAAGTGACTGAATATATGAGTGGCTGTATGCGTGAGTGAGTGACTGTGTGACTCTGTAGAGTTGAACCAAGAGTGTATGTAAGTGGCTACATTGGTGATTGAGTGGGTGCATGAGTAAGTAAGTAATTTATTTATGTTTGATTACTTAAAACTATTACATATATGTAACTTAGGAGACTAGTCAAATAAATAAATAGTACAAGGCTCGTGTAGTCTTAGCTGGGGGTCTAGCTGGTCTTGGTCAAGTGCCACTTGATGACCTGTGCAATAGAGAGTGTGGCTTGGATAGTGTCATTGACTTTCCCTGTTCATTGGCAACTTGGGGCCAGCAGCATAGCAATTGAAGCCAGAACTCAAGGTGATAGTTACTTAGCCTACTAGAAGATAGCCTATGGGCAGTGCTAAGAGCCTCATATAGGTGATTTTCTTTCGACCCTGAGCAGACAATGAATACTTGAAGTATGGCTGAGCTTTCCCCTGGATGGAAGAGTGTAAGGAATCGACTGTGTTGGAGCCTTTTAATGTCCCTTTCGAATGAGGCTTGTATGGCTTGCACATCAACAGCTTTTTTCCATGTTGACAGAGGAATATTCAGATTGATCAAGTTTGTTGTCCCAATCTCTAGGACACTGGTGGCAAAAAATAGCTGTGAGGGCCATGGGAGCCTTCTTTTCAAAAATGAACCTAGGTTGGGCTATAAGAGACAGGACTTGTGCACACAGGGTCTTAATGTAGTATTTCATTAGGTTGCCTAGGCAAGTGACGCCCGTGCTTACCAGTCCCAGCTCCAACTGCATCCTGGCCCTTTTTGCATGACAAGGGTAAGTGAAGACTTTTTCATAGGTATTTGTTTGGAAGCTCGTGGGGCATGTGTCGAGCTTTTCTGGGGAAGGCTAGGTGGCCATAATTCAGAGTAGGTACTATCTTAGCTTGACGGACATTTAGTATTGGGTCAGCTGTTGGGCTACATAGCTGGTGGTTTAAGTGATTTAAGCTGTGAATAACCCTGAATTCCTTGGTTCTAAGATGTTTAATGTGAGCCCCTGGTTTGGCCCCTTCATTGAAGCAGGTGTCCTGGTAGTCATAGTTTGTGCAGGTGGATATTTGCTGATCTCCTAATTGCCATTGTGTGAATTTATTGCGGGGGTATTTGCTGAATACCATTATTTTGGTCTTTGCCTGGTTCACCAGGAGTTTATTCTCTAAATTGTAATGGTGGAGAGCATAAGGTGCTCTCTGTAGGCCAGTTTGGGTATGGTCAATGAAGGCAATGTCATCTCATATTGCAGAATCTGCAGATGTCTTCTCTCCAGTCTTAGCATAATTTAACTGGCACCTAACAAAGATTTGGGCAAGTTGTCAGTGTGGAGAGTAAAAAGTAATGGGGTCAGCACGCAGCCTTGTTTTAGGCCATTGTTATGATGGAATTGTTTTTGTTGATGTGGTAGGATTTTTTTTTGTCCTGATCCATACGCCCTGGTACAAGGACATTATGGCTGGAGGGGTTTGGGAGGGATCCCCCAGGAATTTGATGCTGCCCTAGAGTAAGCTAAACAAGAAAATAAGAGGGGTTGCTTAGTCCAAGTGGCTCATCTGGACCAGTACCCCAGTGCTAAGATGCTGTTGATGGTTTAGCTATCTGGCCTAAAACATAACTGGGAAAGGGGAGAATGCTTTTTTCAGCTCCCAGATTTTCATTTCATCTCATAGGGTTTGAGTGTAGGCTTTGGCTTCAATGTCCAATAAGGAAATCAGTCAGTAGTTTGCCAGATTAGTGCGATCACACCCTTTTTTATGTTAGGTAGAGAATTGATCCTTTCTATGTCGGCAGGATTGAGGCTGTAAGAAAGGCATGATTTGTTTCTCCCAAAACTGGAGAGTAGAGCTGCTTAACATAGTTGCCCCATATGCTGTCTGCGACACTGTTCTCCTTTGACTTGGTATGATTGCTAAGTTGATTTAATATACTTTAAAAACTGGACCTGGTTCTTCAATTTGAGGACTGTGAAGATTTTCAGCCATTTGGCTTCCATCTGCTTGGTTAGATGCCTCTGGATGCATGAATAGCTGTATGGGTGAGTGAATGTGTATTGATGTTATGTTATGTTATGTTATGTTATGTTATTTATTCTTTTGTATAGCGCAACGGTTACTCAAAAAGAGTGTCCCGGCGCTTTTAGGTAAGGGGAACAGATTTCAGAATAACACAACACAGCTAAAAGAAGTTAAAAGATAAACAAAAAGAAAGCAAAACTACTGGCAGACCTATTGGGAAAACAGCCAGGTTTTGAGACCTCTTCTAAAATCAAGGAGAGTAGACGCCCCCCGCAAAGGGAGCGGTAGTGCATTCCACATCTGTGGGGCCAACAGACTGAAAGAGCGGCCCCCAAGGCGAGCCCTCTTCACACGCGGAACAGCCGCCAAAAGTAGAGATTCTGACCTCAACGAGCGAGTCGGATGGTAAAAGGTCAGTCTCTTTTGGAGATGTTTAGCTCCCACAGCATGGAGCGCTTTGTAGGCCAAGGTCAGAGCCTTAAAGGCAATCCGTTTGCGGATGGGTAGCCAGTGTAACGTCACCAACAACCCAGAGGCGCTGGCCCGTCTACTTAGGCCAAAGATGGCCCTGGCCGCCGCGTTCTGTGCAACTTGAAGCCTTTGTAGCAGATACTCTGGCAGGCCCAGGTAAAGAATGTTGGCATAATCCAACCTGGAGCCTATCAGAGCCTGCACCGTCAGCCTCCTGTGCTCCTCGGACAAGAGAGGCAAGAACCTCCGCAGCATTTTTAACCGGCCGAAGCAAGTGCCGGTTACCCCCAAGATCTGGGCTTTCATCGTCGGCCCCTTGTCCATCTTAACCCCCAAATTTTTAGCCATGGGAGAAGAGCCGGACGGAGGGAACATGTCGATGGGCCACCAGGCCTGCCAGCTAGGCTCCGTATCGCACCCGAAGAAGAGTACCTCCGATTTGTCGGAATTGCACTTGAGGCTGTTCAGTTGGAACCATGCGAACACAGCCCCAAGGCAATTCTGGATACTCTCCCCGTCAAAGTCAGCCCCTCTCTCGCAAGAGAAGAGGAGCTGGGTGTCGTCGGCATACAACACGATCCGGGCACCAAATGACTCCGCCACCGCCGCCAAAGGGGTCATAAAGATGTGATGTACCTGTTTGAGTGAGTGAGCAGCTGTATCAGTGACTGTATTAGTGAGTGACTGGTTATGTGAAAAGCTGTATCAGTGTGTGAGTGGGTGTGTCACAGGCTATATAGGTGAGTGACTGGGTGTAAGAGTGACTGTATGAGTACGTTACTGGCTGTGTGAGTGGATGTATAGTTGAGCGGCTGGGTGAGTGAGTGACTGTATGAGTGAGTGAGTAAGTTGCTACAGATAAGTAAAACGGTGTGTGAGTACTTTTATGAATGTGTTTGTGCATTAGTGTTGCATGGATAAGTGCCTTTGTATAAGTGGCTGTGTGGGTGTGTGAGTAATTTTGTTTATAGTTCTATGGGCCAGTTATTGTATGTCCCAATGCATACTTGGACGACTGAATGGATATGCTAGTGAATATATGGGTGACTGAATAGATAAATGACTCTAGGCCATATGTATCAAACTCAGATTTTGGGATTCTCAAAATGCGATTTTTAGCAAATCGCATTTTGAGAATCGCAATACCCGATGTAAATAAAAGTTCGCTAATATTTAGCGATTCCCAAAAATTAGCAGAATTTAATGCGAATACCAAAATTGCGATTCCCTAATTGCGAAATCGCAAATAAGGAATTGCAAATCGGTGAATCTGAAATTCAGGTGCAGCTTGATGACATCACAACCAGGAAGTGTGACTACCCATGCTGCACCTGAGTCTCAGAAGCAGAGTGAGAGCTAGAAGGAGGGCTGAGGCACCAGTGCACTGCTACAGAGAGAGTAGAAATGGCCACACAGGATAATCAGCAGGGGGAAATAACAAGGAAGAGAAAACAGAAGGTTTTTGAAAGGGAGCTGAAGGTACTCATCCAGGAGATGGTGGTGAGCCATGAGCTGCTATTTGGAAACCAAATCCCTGCATGTACCAGAGATCTGCAAAAGCAGAATCTTGGCTGACATACAGGAAAAGGACAACTCCATTGGCGACACCCACCGCAGCGTAGAAGACCTGCGAAAACGCTGGTATGATATGCACTAGCGGTCCAAGGAAAAGGTTGCTGCCAGGCTGGAGGAGGCAAGAAAGACCGGTGGTGGGACGTCCACTGCCAATGATTCCCCACCACTGGAGGAATTGGTTGAGGGGACCCTGCTACCGGACAGTGTGAGTGTAGTGGCAGACCTTGACAGCTCCAAACCCCCAGAACCCAGACCAGGTAAGAGGCATGCCAACACCCCCAATACCTCTCTACTTCACCCACACACCCAGGGAGACCCAGACCCTCAACAGAAATGCAAGTCAAGTGCATGCATACTAGCACACACAGCAATGCATTATGGGCGATGTAGTCAAATGCACCAAACAGTGGAGCAGTGACACCCAGCAAGGATCAATCAGTATGTGTGTATCAGGGAAGGCAAAATACAGACAGTTAGGACCCATGTAACTCCAAACAGTGTAATTTATTTCATGACAAATGCAAGGCAGGACACCAAATTAATGTGTGCATTTACGTCAACAGCACTCCCAGAAACACAGGGACCGATGACAGGAGGGGAGGATGAATCCCACAGCGTGGAAGTGTCAGGGTAAGAGGAGGAGGAAGGCAGCCCAGTCATCCCAGCGAAACACCCACGGCGCATCGCAGTCCCACCATTGCCACCACTGGAGGTGGAAACACTGGACACAGATGAGGATGGGAATCAAGCCCAGGGCCAGTCTGACTCACACAACAGAGCACAGTCCCCTGCATGTCCCATTCCAGTCATTCCAACCAGATGCAGGGCACGACGTCCACAATCCAAGCTGTAGCAGGAGTGGACACAGTCTTTGGAGGGCTTGAGGGCAACATGCTGGAGGTACAGCGCCTGCAGGCAAAAACAATAAAATCAATCCAGCGCCCAATGAGGGTGGGCTTCATGGGCCTGACGGGTGCCCTGGAGGCACTGTGCGCTGAGATGCGAGAGGACCGTGCAGCCAGGTGCAGGGAGAGACAGTGCCTCCACACATGCCTGGACTTATGTACAAGGGCCGTTACCCACCTGTCTTCTGCCACCTCAGTGCTGTCAAGTTGTTGCATTAGCATGCAGCATGAGTTGGCACACTGCAGCAAGGACGTGGCCAGGAGCCTAGTACAGGTCACATGTGCACTAGACCAGCTGCGGGCAGCAGCCACTGATGCACAGGAGCCCTCAGCTCACTGGAGGACGATGGGCAATCAAGCAGGAGCAGCATCACTCCACTCCTCCCACAGGACAGGCACTGTAGTATGCATCAGGGTAGGGCTGCCGATGCTTCAGGAGATGGCACTGTGCACTCTGAGCGAGGGGCTACGAGCCGTCAACGCCGACGTTGAGGTTCCCTGACTACCACTTGGCAATGGGTGAGTTAACCCATTGCACACAGCCCCATGTATGTTATGATTTTTTTGCACTGTGTGTTCAACATGTGCAGGACATTTACACGAACTTAGTGTGCAATACAGGCTGTGTGATGGTAACTTTCCTGAGCATAAAGAAATAAAAACACAGTCTTGCACCAATCTATAGCATTGTGTCATCATTACTTACCTAGAAAGAGTTCTGTGTGATCTCATCTCGCCTCTGGCACCTGACAGCCATGCCAATCACACCGGCTGGCCTGCATCTTGGAGCTGGCCCCTCCTCATCGGATGATTCAAAATCTGTGAGCTTCACTGGGGTGCCTTTCCTGGTGGCGATGTTCTGCAGCATGGCACACGCAACCACGATCTTGCAACAGGTCTTGGGGCTGTACTGCAGTGCCCCTCCACTCTTATGTAGGCAGCGGAAATGGCTCCTGAGTATTCCAAAGGTCCTCTCAATAGTACAGCGGGTGGCTGTGTGGGCACTGTTGTACCTCCGCTCCCCACTGGTGGCAGGATTCAGGTACGGAGTCAGTATGTAGTTACGGACAGCATATGCACTGTTACCTGTAGTGTGAGAAGAATCCGGTTAAACACTGTCCTGCCGCTGCTGTGCTTCACTGGTGTGTTCTTGTTACAAATGTGTTTACCTAGTAAGTACCCATCAGCAAATTCACCATTTGTGAGTCGTCGGTGAATCCCACTGTGGCGGAAGATCAATGAGTCGTGGGTGCTGCTTGGATATTTCGCTACAATGTCAGTGATTATATGCTTGGCATTGCACCTGTATGTTCAGGGAATGGTAGGACTTGCGATTCCTGAATACATACTCGTTCTGAGAGGGTGGGGATATAGCGACATGGGTCCCATCCATGCAGCTAATGATGTGGGGGAATTGTGCAATCTGATTGAACTCCTGCTTGGTTTGGTCTAGTGCCTGTTGTGTGCTGGGGAATTGGATGTGGTGATGCAGCCTCTGTACCATTGCATCAAGGAAAGCATGGAAGAAACGCGACAGCGCACTCTGAGAGACCCCTCCAGCTGTGGCTATCACCCCCTCGGAACTCCCTGATGCCAGTAGGTGCAGTGAGCACAAGACCTGTACATGGGTGGGGATGCTGTGTGTCCTGCGTGTGGAGTGTTCAAGTATGGGTTTGAGCTCTGCTATTAGGTCCGGGATGCTGTCTTCATCCAGCCTGTAGTTTACATGGATCTCCTCCTCAGTCCGTTGGAACAGGGTGATGCACACTCTGAAGATCCTTTCCTGGCATCTCCTTCTCTGTGTAGCAGCTCTGATTCGCAGCCTCCTGGCTATCACATACAGCTCAGCCATTGTTGAAAAGGCCTGTGGCATTGTGGGATTCTTTAAATAGGTTGCACCTGGTTACCACCTGCTCAGACTTGGTGGTAATTGCGATGAACAAATTTGCGAATTTCGGGAATTCTCAATTTGCGAATTTTTCATGCATTTTGATTTGCGAATTCGCAATTTGAGATTTCTTATTTGCGATTATCGCTGTTTGCGTAGCAGAGACAGCGATTCCGCAGATGTATTCGCAGAATTGATTTCTCGCAAAATTGCTAATCGCTAATTTTGCGATTAGCAATTTCGCGATCGCTATGGCTCTCATACATCGGGTATCTCTGTTTTGCGATCGCAAACACCTTTTTTTGTGATTCGCAGTGTTTGCGATTGCAAAACAGCTTCATACATATGGCCCTCTGTGTATGAGTGAGTGGGTGAGTGGGTGGCTTTCTGTATGAATGATTGAATGAGTGTCTCAGAGCCTGTATGGATGAATAAGTGCGTGTATTAGTACACATGTGAGTGTGTAGGTGTGTCAGTATCTGTTTGAGGGACTGAGGGGCATATTATCAAGACATGCGATAAAATTATCGCTGCTTTAGCAGCAGAAAACTGCAGCCAAAACGGCGATAATGAGCTTGATAATATGCTCTATGGAATTCCAATTGAAGCCCATGTTAGATGTGAAGGATCTTCACAGTAGTCCAGTAGTGTACAGAAATCTCTCAAAATGTATTTGAGTGTTAGACGTGAAAGAACAGTCTTCACAGTCATGGTTCCATGTGTACCTCAGTCCAAATAAGTAATCTATGTTTATTTTATCTTCTTCTAAAACTTCAAGGATGACCATTATACATTTCTGTGCATCTTGTTGACTGTTGTGGTAAATAGTACTTAACTCAGTCCATATATCTACTAGATCGCAAATGAATGCTGCAGCAAAGCACACAGTGCAGAGCACGATCTCTTCTGTTGTTCCTGTCCAATTGCATTTTTAAGATGTAGCAAGTGAAACAGTGAATTTAGAACAACATTTGCATAGTAGTTGATACCAGAGGGGTTTACACTACAATATCTCCCTCACTCTCTAGTTTTCTCTTCTTAACACTTTCATTGCACCCACTTCTTTTCCTTCTTTGGAGCAGCATCTGTAGATGTTTTTGTGTGCTTTTGCTTTAGACAGAGTTTACTTTTTTCATGAATGGGATAGTGCCCTAAATGAGGAGCGCTCACACTTCTTAACAGAGTGTATTCTCTGACACAACTTGTATTGGCACTAACTTTCCTGTCATCAAACTCAACCAAAAACAAACTGGACAATGTACTCACTCAATACAATGCAACATACGCCATACCTTCTTTAAACACAGTAAAAC